>NC_068367.1:55670719-55850647 GCF_020536995.1 Dreissena polymorpha
TTTGACTGATACTTACTTTTTTGTATTGTGTTGCATGTTCCAGGCGGCCTTGCGTCACTGCTCGTCTTGCAGTAGAGCTGAAATGAAATGAAAAGCATGATCAGAAACTTCACTGGTTTGTACAACTTACAATTATAGTGCACAATTTTGCAATTAAGTATAACATAACATTATAAAACATATACTCAAAACAATTGTCAACTATAATCACTTGTTTGTTTTGTGTTTCACAAAGGCGCCTTGTTGTACTGCTCGCTGGTAGTAAACCTGACACGTCTAGTAGTAGAAAACACTCGTCTTGCAGTAAAGCTGAAATGAAATCGAAAGCATGATCAGAAACTTTTGAATGTGTTTGTACAACTTACAATTTATAAACACAATATTGAACTATAACAGTAAACTTGAAACAGATAACAATTTTACTTACCTATGTTGTCTTCGCTGAAATACAAAAGTCATGTTCATAGCAATCATAGCATATTAACACACAATGAATACAACTCAAAACTTTTAGTAAGAAACTCAGTACTTACTTTGTATTTTGTATCCAATCCCTCTGCTGGCAATCTTCTTCAGTCCACAATCGAGCTGAAATCAAACTCAATGCAACATGTAAATTTTGCCAAATAATAAACAGAACTGTGAACCAAAACTTTAACTAAACAAAACTAATTCAACTGTAATGGTACTCACCTCTGGCAACTGAAATCATACAGACATTTTGCATAGCACACAATACATTTTTAGTTTGAAGATAAGAATGATTTATGAACATTTTACTTACACAAGCATAAAATATAAAGACATGCTATGATGAAAAAAACAATATGTATACAAAATTATACATAAAGAAACACAATCTACTTACATTGCTGACTGAAATTGAAAAAAGCACATTTTGTATAGCACAACAATCATATTCAGTTTTTACATAAATGAAGTGTACTTACATCTGCCAATCTGAAATGAAAAAAGCATAGCAGAATAAAAGTCATAAAACATATTTTCAATATGCAATTAAGAAGCAAATTGTACTTACCAACAGGCAACTGAATGAAAAAAAACACATTTTGTATGGCAGAATAAAAGTCATCAAAACAGTTCAATATGAAAATTAAGAAGGCAATTGTACTTACCACAGCCATACTGAAATGAAAAAGAAACACATTTACAATGCAGTATACAAGTCATCAAAACAGTTCAATATGAAAAAGGCAATTGTACTTACCACAGCCAACTGAAATGAAAAAAACACATTTGTATAGCAGAATACAAGTCATCAAAACATTCATATGAAATTAAAGAAAGTTAGTGTACTTACCACAGCCACACTGAAATGAAAAATATATTAAGCAGCATAGCAGGATACAAGTCATCAAAACATTTCAATATGAAATTATACAAAGTTAGTGTACTTACCACAGGATACTGAAATGAAAAACAGACATTTTACAATGCAGAATACAGGTCATAAAAACAGTTCAATATTAAATATAGAAAGTTTGTGTACTTACCACAGCCATACTGGAATGAAAAAAACATTTAGCAATGCATAATAATCAAGACTTACCTAGCTGATTCTTGAATCATTCTCTGTTCTCAACTTCTCAGTAGTCCCAAACTCTGCTCTGTAACGACCCACCATTTCAATCTTGAAAAATAGTTAAGCATAACAAGGCACAAAACAAACCAAAAGAGTTGTTTTACTTACCTCATATTTTGTGCAGAGTTTTAACAAGCCAATTTTCTTCTTGAAACCTGTATTCGTCTCTTTTTTGACCCACTGTGGAACAGTCACAGCAATGTAAGTCTGAAACATAGAAGGGCATAACAACATAACATACAAACCAGTATATTTGTTTCGACTTACCTCGTGGCTACAGTCGATACACAGCTGCTGAATTTCTTTTCTGTCACAAGCTGTCAAAACATCTCTGCAACATCTCTACAATTGAAACCTGAAACAGAGTAAAACAGAAAAATATTTTGTATACAATATAGTAAACGCTTACCATGTTATAGGCCTGAGTTGCAGCAGTGATTTTTTTTTGAAATCTTCTTCTTTTCCCTCACTGCATGAGAGACCTGAAAAATAGCATGCAGTGCAAAACACATGAGTTAAATTAAACCAAAATTTTGTTTCTACTTACCTGCTTCTGTAGAGGTTGAATCACAGTAGTAGAATTCCTTCTTCAAACACATTTTTCTGTCTACACCAGAAACTTGAATCTGAAACAGAAAAAAGCATCACATCAAATTGTACAACTCAAGTGCATTCATTCAATGCTACCTACTTTCTGTTGAGTTTGTTTCACAGCAGATGAAATCCTTATTCACTGTTGGCACTGCTATGAGACCATTTTCTGCATGTGAAATCTGAAACAGAGCAAAGCAAGTATGCATGGTAAAATCAAAACAAACATTGTAACACTTACCCTGTTTGCAGTCCCATTCACTTTCTCAGCAATGTTCCTCTTCTTGAATCGACTTCGTCGCTGACTACAAGTACACCTGAAACATAGCATGCACAAAACATACCATATAAAAACAAATACAAGTGTTCATACTAAAATGAAACACACTTACCTTTCTGCTTTGCTCAGCTCTGTTCGACTGTCAACTCTTCATGGCATGTCGTATCTGAAACGAACTAAATCAAAACATGCATAGCACACTATAATTGATAAAATATTGAAACAATTGTATGCTTCATAGCTGTGTTTTTTCCACTTTACATCACAGACAACTGGCGATCACAAAAGTAAAGACATTTTTGTTCTACTCAAACATTAAGCTCACATTCACAAACACCGACCGACAGAGTTTTGTATAGAGTGCTAATACCTAAAACTGTACAAAAAGAATCAACATCAGTTTTCATTCATCATCGTTTATTGAGACAAATTAATACTACAATACTTACCACAGCTCCCTGAAATGAAATAGAAATGTTAACAGCATGCAAACAAATGTTAACCAATATCAAATCATCTATAGTAAATATCAACAAAAGCATTTTGATACACATAGTAAGTGTTCACCATCATAGTACATCATCAGTTAGTTCGACATCCCACGGTTGCTCAAGTGTAAGTACTGGCTAGCATTTACCCTTTTCAGTAAACCGTCACACATCAGCATTTTTAGACACAAGTGCTGATAGATTCAACCCTTGTTATCATCTTTCACAGACTTCTATGAGTAAACAACTGAAAAATATAAAACGTTTGTACTCACTGTTTGGCAGCTCCAAGAAACACGTCTGTACTGCTTGCCATCTGGACATCAACTGAAACAAAACATCTGAAAACACACATACATTTTAAACGTTTTTGAACAAAAATCAACACAGAGCAGAGCTAAGCTGCAGCAGTTAATCTTTCTTAAAATTGAATTCTCCATCTCTGCATAGCACACATGAAAAATAGCATAACATCACATTACAGCAGTCAATGAAAACAAAAATTTGATCGACTTACCTTGCTTCTGTAGAGTTGAGTAACAGACGTGGAAATCTTCTTCCATGTGTAAACCAGTGACTCGAATCTGAAATAAAGTAAAGAACACATTGTACAACTCAAATCAATGAATTAAAACTTACCTTACTTTTGATGAATTGTGTCTCAGCAGTTGAAATCCTGTTTAATTTCTGCATGTGAAATCTGAAACAGAGCAAAGCACGCATGTTACAAATTAAACAAACACAAGTGTTACACTTACCCTGTTTGCAAGTCCCAATCACTTTCTCAACAATGTTCCTCTTCTTGATTCGTCTTCGTCGCTGTCAGCAAGTACACCTGAAACATAAAAGCATGCACAAAACATCCCATATAACAACTATTTTGTACTTACCATATGAGTGCTTTTCTGTTCAGGTCAGCTTGAAAACCCATCACTTGCCATCAGCATCTGAAAAATAGTACATCACAAACAAACAAACAAACATAACATATCATAAAAACAGTTTAACACAACAGATATGAGAGCTCTCGCAACCACGTCTGTTCTGTTCGACTGTCCAAAAGCAAGTGACAGTACTTCAATTCACTAACATTGAGAAATTCTAAACTTACCTTCAAGGCTTGTTGAGTAGCTCTAAAAACAAGACTGCTTGGCTCCACTGTTCACTCCAACTGTCATATCATCACTGGATAAGCACTCCTGAAATGTATTAAAACAAAACATGCATAGAACAAACATTCAGTCAAAAGTACTTACCTTTCACTTTGTCACTGCCCTGTGCTCAACTCCAGTCAGCATGACATCTCTGCTTGAAAGTCTGAAACATATAAAAAACATGCAATGCAAAACAAACATAGTTACTTACCTTCTAGCATATTGTTGGAGCTCCAGAAAACACGACTGTTCACTTCAGCTGCCAGACTTGAACTGCCAGCACACATCTGAAAATCTGAACAAAGCATTCATGTTCCATACTGTACTAGCCGTATGATTTTGAGTTACTGACATACTTATCATCCAAAAAAAGAGTACATGAAAATCTAGCAAAAAATAGGTTTTCATCTGTTCACGAGTTATACTCTGAAAGAAACCATGATGATGACAAAACTCACTTTATCTCTTCTTTTGTCAAAACACAAGTGTTCATTGTGAAATTTAACAAACTTACCTTTTCGTTTCCCAGCTCTGTTCAAATGTCAGGTCTACATTTCATGTCAAATCTGAAAAAGATCTACATCGAAAAATGCATAGCACACAATCTGTGTTAAAACAGTAACTGTTTGTTGTATTCAAAGCTCCGTGTATTTTTCACTTTACACATCACAGACAACTGGCGACCACAAACGTAGAAACATTTCTGTACTACTCAAAACATTGCTGTATGAACGCCAACCGACATATTTTTGTTATAGACTTATAGTCCCTAAAACTGTTCAAAAAGAATCAAAAGCAGTTTTCAGTCATAATCTTTTATTGAATTCTATACATAGGCAATACAATCTACAGTACTCACCACAGCCCACTGAAATTAAACATCATGAAATATACATGTAAAGCAATACATTTATCATATTATAGTGCATATCAACAAATGCAATTCAATAAATTTTATGCATTCAGTAAGTGTTCACCATCATGTTACATCATCAGTTCGATTAGCATCACCACAATACATCAACTCATAATACTGGTTAGCATTGAGCTCATGCTATAGCTATCATACATCAGCATTCATAGACACTAAAAATCAAGTAATATCTACAGTACTCACCACAGCACACTGGAACAAAATAGAAATGTTAACAGCATGCAAATACAAGTAAAGCAATATCATATTTAGTACATATAAGAAAAGTATGTCAATACACCATCATATTACACCATCAGTTCGTTTCACATTCCCACGGTAGCTCAACTCTTAGTACTGGCTAGCATTTAGCCTTTTCAATAAACATTCAGCATTTCTAGACACAAGCACTGATTAATTCTACCCATCATATCATCATTCACATCATTCCATACTAAGTGTACAATAACAGTTTTCATTAAGCATCGTTAACTAAAAACCACACATACAAGTTAAATCTGCAATACTCACCACAGCCCACTGGAATAAAATAGAAATGTTAACAGCATGCAAATACAAGTAAAGCAATATCATATTTAGTACATATAAGCACATGCATTTAATATTTTTGCAACATTTTTCCATCATATGTTCGCTTCCTCAAAATAGCTCAATGAATATTCTGTTCCACCATCATCCACTATTATCGCTCATCACAACATATCGACACTGTATCAGCACTGAGTAATTTCTACCCAACACATTACAACCATCATACATCATCACGCAACTTGTAAACAGTAAAACGAAAAAAATTTGTACTCACGTTTTTTGTAGACAGCAGCTCGATGAACACGTCCGCACAGCTCGACATCTGAACCTCAACTGACAGTCAATCGCTTGACACCACAACATAAATTTAATTATTCACAACAGTCAGAGCTTAAAAAAACACGTCCGATCAGTCCGATGTCAAAACTTAAAGTGAAGTCAAGTCGTTCAAAAAAATTAATGTAAGTCAAACATTTCATATATAACGCTCACAAAATTTCGTTGTCAGTCAATACTAAACGTTCAAAAGTTAACATCGCATAAGAGTATGATTTCATTTCACAACTCAAGTCAAAGTCAAGTTGTTATCTCATAACAATAACCTAACACTTCAGTCATCCAGTCATTCAACAACCTGAGTACCAAGTCGCTATTCTATAACGCGAAAACTTTTCATCAATAGTCAGAGCTCACGAAAGTACGTCCGTCTTCGTCAACGTTCAAAAGTCAACTGAAACTTTTTAATCGTAAAAATATTTCAAAGTCAAATTTTGTTCAGAGCTCTCAAAAACAAGTCTGTCTTTGTCAAAGACCATCAGTCAACTAAGATTCTGTCGTAGTAAAAAAAATTTAAAAGTCAAAACTTTTTTCAGAGCGCTTTAAAAACACGTCCGTATTGGTCAATGTCCAAGCCGCAAATGAGCGTTCTTTACCCGCGCAGTTCAAATTATAATTAGGTCACGACGTCGAGAGCTTCGAAAAACACGTCCGAACCCTTCAACGACCAAACGAAGAATGACAGAAAAGCACATGGAAAATGTTTATTCTTCATGATTTGAGTTACGATCGAATGTGTATTTGATGACAAATCTAAAAATCATACTTACCATGCAAAAATCCTACAAATATTGACTTTGTGATGATATTTTTTCATGACCATACAAGCCGAAATATTCACACTCACAGCTTGAATGGGCATACAAATTGATAAGCATGAGTCCGTACAATCCATCCAGTATTTCCTTCGAGTTAAAGCAAATCCATGGTCTTTAGGTCTCAAATTTTGTTATGAGGCGTACTCAACGCAGATTTTTAGAGTCAATGTTAAAACGACAAAAGGCGAGTATATAAAAAAATCTAGTCAAACATAGATTTACTAACCTATCATTCTGAAATAATCCTAGATCATATCAAATATGTGAGTAATCCATCAAAATATTTATTACTGAACATTTAACATCAGCACAAAATATTCCCGTATACCCATTTAGTTTTCTACATAGCCTGAACAATTCAATATTTATTTTCAATTCCGAGAACTCAAATGTTTTCATGACGTTCGACTGACGAAAGCAGCTCGATATGATTTCGCACTAACTTTATTAAAGAGCAACTATCGCGCTGTGATTTTTTCAACTGTGTTTTGTGATTTGTACTAGTACAACGAAGATATAGAAAATAAATATCAAACCACATATATCAAAATGTTCAGCACACTGGCGCCTACACAATGATATACAAATAGTATGGTTATGTGTACAATTGTTCTTGAAAATTTGAAATATCGAGAAAATTTGCGTTAAAATCAAAATTTCATAACTCGCGCGTTCGATTTTGTATACACAAATAGTACCAGTATGAGCGCATCGAAATTTCGGTTCATCTGGTGAAAATTTTATGGAATTTGGACAACTGGTTCTATAGATATTGCACTTAAACCACTGTCAAAGAAACACAATTTTCTATCGTCGATATGTAAACACCCCTTTAAGTTGAAAGATGAGTTTCATTGAAATGACGTCGTCGATTTGCACTGACAACGAAGGGTCAAAATTACGATTCATGAAATGTGTGTTTGTTTTTATATGGTTTTCTGCCCGTATAACTGCAGCGTTTTACAAAAACATCAAGTATGTTACACCAAAATGCACAGAAATAAATTCCCCATCGCATGATGCAAATATTACTGTATCATATTGCGAAATGAAAATCTTTTCTTCATATCAACCCAAGTTTTACCAATAAACAGAAATTTTGACATATATCCACTTATCTACTTGCAAAATATTTAAACTCTTATTGTTACTGTCTATTTGCTGGTTATGATTGTGAAAATTTCATCGAAATGCGTTCACGCGTTATTGAGGCAGTTAACATAAACCGCTTCGATACAAACACAGTTTTATCAACTATTCGCTATCTAACGACGTTCGGTTTAACTCGACTGAAAAGTTCAAAATTTCTATAAGCACGAATGCGTTTTCTCTCAGCAGTATTCTTGTAATTAGACCTATTGTGGAGTATCATACATCAAAATGTGCAGAACAGAATTCCCTATAGAATGATAGCAATTGTTATGTACTTGTATTGAATGGGAATTTTTTTCCTTGTCAGTGAAGTGATTTTCATGCGAAAAACTAAGAATTTCTACTTAATGCGAATATGTTAGCAAAAAATGATCCCCACAAAACTTGTTGCTATTAACACGTTTTATATTAATGCGAAAATTTTTGGTAGATCGGTCAACTATTTGAAGAGAAAACACGACCTCAACTTTTTCGTATAGTGCATTTCGCTGAAGATCTACACTTTAACAGATTCAATGAGATGACGTTGTATGTTATGAAGAATTTATCAAAGGCGTGTTTCAAGCAAAATGGTTTTCGGTCAATATTGAAGCCAATTTTCAACACACTATCAAGTATGTGGTATCAAAATGTGCAGAATTAAATTCTGTACAAGCAGATGTTCAAATCACCCCAATATCAATGAGTACAAAAAAGTTTTCTATTCAGCGACTCGTTTTCAAATCAAACATCTGCGATTTTAACACACACGCATAAATGCTAGAGAAAATTTATCAGCGTATAATTTATAGCCAATATTGCACTGAACAAAATGATAAAAATCCCATGTTGTTATCTCAAGTGGTGTGGAAGATCCCCCGCTTTAAACTTTGTACGAAATCACTGTTCTATTCGCAGAGTTTTCGACGTTGAGTCAAAATGTAAAGTTAAAGACAGAAATGCGTTTAGTACGAAATCGTTATCGCACTGTATTTTTTGTTTGTTTAGACATACGATTAAGTGGAATACATCAAAATGCGTGGAATCGAATGTCCTACAAGCTAATACCAAAATGAAGATAAATTCTCTTAACACGAAAAAGTTTTCTTGTTAGCGAATTTTTTAATGTTGAATATCTTATGCAATGAGTCGTGTGAGAACAATATAGGCGAGACAAAAATTGTAGCTATCATAGGATTACATATTATGGTGAAAATTTCATCAGGATATCATGAGACGTTTTCGAGCAAATTGAGTTAAACCGATGTAACTTAACATCTTGTTTCGTTTGTTTACATGGATAAAAGACGACGTTGTAAAAATCTAAAGTTAAAGACAGAAATGCGTTTATGACAAAATCGTTATCGGACTGTTTTATTGTTGTGTCTAAACATACGGTAAAGTGTAATATATAAAAATGCGTGGAATCGAATTTCCTACAAGCTAGTACCAAAATAACGATAAATGCTCATTACACAAAAAAGTTTTCTTGTTAGCGAATTTTGCAAAGTTGAATATCTGATACAATAAGTCGTGTGAGAACAATATAGGCGAAACAAAAATTGTAGCTATCATATGATGCAATACTGTGGTGAAAAAATCATCTAAATATCAAGAGACGTTTTCGAGCAAATTGAGTTAAACCGATGCAACTTAAACTCTTTCCCCGCTTGTTTACATGCATAGAAATGCAATGACGTTGAAAAAAAATCTAAAGTTAAAGACAGAAATGCGTTTATGACAAAATCGTTATCGGACTGTTTTATTGTTGTGTTATGATATATAGCTAAGTGTTATACATCAAAATGCGTGGAATTGAATTTCCAACAGAATCATACCAAACTAAAGATGAATGCTCTTAACGCAAAAAAGTTTTCTTGTTAGCGAGTTTTGCAAAGTAAAATATCTGACACAATGAGTCGTGTGAGAACAATATAGGCGAAACAAAAATTGTAGCTATCATATGATGCAATACTGTGGTGAAAAAATCATCTAAATATCAAGAGACGCTATCGAGCAAATTGAGTTAAACCGATGTAACTTAACATCTTGTTTCGTTTGTTTACATGGATAAAAGACGACGTTGTAAAAATCTAAAGTTAAAGACAGAAATGCGTTTAGTACGAAATCGTTATTGCACTGTATTGTTTGTGTGTTTAGACAGACGTTTAAGTGTAATACATCAAAATGCGTGGAATTGAATTTCCTACAAAATCATACCAAAATGAAGATAAATGCTCTTAACACGAAAAAGTTTTCTTCTTAGCGAATTTTGCAAAATTGAATATCTGACACAATGAGTCGTGTGAGAACAATATAGGCGAGACAAAAATTGTAGCTATCATATGATAGAATATTGTGGTGAACATTTCATCTGGATATTATGAGTGGTTTCAAAGAAAATTGACTTAAACCTCATTGTAAGATATTGCACCCAAGCCAAAGTTGTTTTCATGGATAGAAATGACGTTCGAGCTACAGTACATGTGTGCTTTAAAAGTCAATTCATGATTACAGGCAAAATGGTTTTCGGCTAGTCTTGATCAAGCGATACAATAAACATACACGCATGTCATATCAAAATATTCGGAATGAAATTTTCTATAAGATGATATCAGTTTTGTTTCAAAAAGCGATAGGATGAAAAAGTTTTCTTGTTGCGAACGTTTTCAACGTGATTTTTATCTCATAAGCATGTATGTTGGAACAAAAATTACAATAGAAAAGTTGTAGCTAACAATAAGCTGGGCATTGTACTTTAAATTTGATAGTGATGACTTGAACAGTTCCGAAGAAATTTGACTTAAACCTCGGTGTACGATATTTACCCAAGGTTGTTTACATGAAGCGAAATGACGTACTACATGTAATGAATTTTTGCGCGATGCCGATTTAAACAAAACGATCAATGTTGCGTTTAACTTTCTACGTGCTAAATCGAAATGTTTCACATACATACAAAGTGTTATACACCAAATTCTTCAGAAAACAATTCCCAATTTAACTGTACATATTTCGTTAAGCAAAACGAAAAAGCAAAAAAGTTTTCTTCATACAAAAGATTTCGGACAGATATTTAACATAGAAGCATATATTTCAGGGCAAACTAATCAGTACGTAATTGTAGCATATAGCCATCTGTGTACTGTACTGAAAATTTCATATTGATATTTTGAGTGGTTTCAAAGAAAATGCACTTAAACCTCGTTGTACGATATTGCACCAAGGTTGTTTACATGAAGCGAAATTACGTAGATCTACTGCACGTCATGAATTTTGACTCGATGCCGATGTCAAGAAAAATATCAATGTTTCGTTTAACTTCCTACGTATTTAATCGAAATGATTCACATACATGCAAAGTGGTATACACCAAATTCTTCAGAAAACAATTCCTTATTCAACTGTACATATTTCGTTTAGCAAAACGAAAAGGCAAAAAAGTTTTCTTCATACAAACAGTATTTTCGACCATAAACTTGCACTTTTGTCCAAGAAGCATTAACAAAAGAATACAACGTATGGAACAATCATTGTGGAGCTTTCTTAGTTGAATATCATAGTCAAAATTTGATCCCAATATCTGCATAGGTTGTTGAGAAATGTACAGTTAAACTTTCTCGCAAATACTCATCTATCCGTGTACTTTAATTTGAAATGACGTTCGATATTATCTGCACTTTATGACCTCGCTGTACTGGGTGTAATTTCTCGTGCGATGCTGGTAGATATTTGATGAAGTATTGGATTGGAAATTTTAGCGTTGTGAAATTATTACAGCAAAAAGTTGTACTAGCGAGATATTGTGATTTGAAAAATACTCCACTGCACTGTTGCGTTGAAATTTGATCATAGTACATTTCGCAAAAATATTCATAAAAGTTCATATCAAATAACAGCTGTTAGGTATTAACTCATTTTTCACACACACAATTTTATTTTGTCGAGATGAAGAATTGCGAATGAGCAAAATGCTAAGTAAACGTATATGGCTGGAATTTTCACTAACGCATAAGCTTTGTCGAAACTTGTGATACGTATCGAGTACTTGAGTTAGATATTCTCTGCGTACTTTTGTTGTAACATTCGACGTTTTGTATTCTAACAGTATGAGCGCAACATTTGGTACATGAATAACGAAATCGGGTCGTCTATTTTGAATAGTTACTTCGTGCTTAATGTACAATTTACAGTCGTCGCGTAATGTGGGAAATGTCTTTCTTAGGTAAAGACCTAACTCGCTAACGTACGTTTGATCAAAATCTCTCAGACATGCCACTTTGTTCATCGCTTTTCTCAGATATGAATGTCTACACTTACCACGCGTAAGAAATTTGCTATTCATCTTTATCAAGGACTTTGGTATGTAAGCGCTATGCTTTGTCTATATACTGAAAACGCACCAGCCCGTTGGGTATATAAAGCGACACGGACAGCTATTGTCATCATTCTTGATTTGAGACTCCAAGAGAGTTTATTGACTCGAAATCATGCCGAAATACGCACACCGACTGCCAAAGTTCGAGGACACAGACGCCGCTAGTGGTAGTAGCGAAACGACTGGCAAGGGCAAGCGACATGCTACAAAGCCATACACTCGACCAGAACAATCGGCGTCAATTGATCTAAAGTCGTTCGGCTATCAACTGAACAGACTTGGAAGTCAGGTTACAGCGTTTGTGAACAGCAGCGACTACGCTATGTCAAAGGAAGGTCGCGATGTCTGCAAGAAAATGGTATCGTGTATTCAAAAGGCTTCATCTTATCAGCGAGAAGCGAGCGAACATTTGATTAATGATCAAGAGCGTTTCTTCGAGGATGAGTGGTCTAAACGCGAACGCGCGCTAAAAGAGCAGCATGAACTCGAAACCGATAGGATAATATCGCAGCTCCTATTTGAAAAAGAGCAGGCTTTGGATTCGCTTAGAACAAAACTTCAAGAAGAAAAAGAAGAGGCTATTCGAGCATTGAAAACGTGTACCATATGCTACGATGAGGAAAAAAACAGTACCTTGACAAGGTGTGGGCACACTTTTTGTGAAAACTGCTGCCTGATGATGTTTGATGGAGACTGCGCTATGTGTCGAGCTGACGTTACTGGCTGGGTGCGAATGCTTTTCACTGATTAGATGTTTTGACTGTTTTCATATGTTTGATGTTTGTTGTAAAATAAAATGTTTAAATGCATATGATGTGTATGTTGTTAGTCGAGCAGGTTAGATATAGTTTGAGTGTAAAGTAGAACGTTGAGCTTACGAACAATGTCGTATTGAATTGCAATGGATCGAATGCTAAATATGAGTCATTGTGTAATATAACATCTAGTAGTATGAACATTTTTCGCAATATCCTCCGAAGTAAAGAAACAATAAGATAACTCAAACGTCTTCTATAAAAGCCAGTCTTTTTATTAAAACTCAATCATTCACTCTTGAGTTAGCAAAGCGAAATGACGTCAAAACAACTTGCTGATGTTGGTTTTTGTTTGGATGATGAAAGTCATCCGTTATATCTCACTCCAAGTGAGCTCGACCAAACTTGTCAAAATGTGCACTCTCTTCTCAAAATGACAGACGAAGAAGCTGGCAATCAGTTTAAATCGCGAGAAGACGAAGAAGCTGCGGATTTTTTGGCGCAGCTTGTACATAACAATTCCAACGACTCGTCAGGTTTGACTAGTAAAAAGGATTCGAATAAACGCAAAGCTATTGCCAATAATAACGGCCAAACTGTCAAAAAACCTAAAGGTTCGCGAACGTCAAAACAAGACCCAATGTCAACTGGAAACAAGCAGACTGACTTCGTAGAGCAGTATTTCATAAAACAAGAGAGACTAAAATCGTTGCACGGTAAAGCTCAGATACGAATCAACAATCTTAAAAAAGTATTGCTGACGCTAAAATCTGAAGAAAGTGCCATTGAAAATTCAAGCCAAAAATCTTCCCTTGGACATGCGACAGCGCATATTACGAATGTTATCGAAAGCATCTCAAGTGAACTACAAAACAGTGGCGATGTTGACTCCTGCAGAATTTGTAAAAATGAAGACAGTCCACCAACAGTTATAAGCAAGACGTGCGGACACGGGTTTTGCTGTATGAAGTGCATAGTTAAGTATTTGGAATACGTCTACAACAAAAATTCTGGGCAATTGATTTGTCTGAAATGCAGACATCCATACGATAAGAATGCAACATGTCAACTTGGTGCTTGCTATGGCATTATTGGTTGATACTTAGAATGAATAAAATGTATAGAACCTTACAACGTGTTTTGTTTCACATGCTTGATGTTATATGCTTACACGACTTCAGGCTCATATTGGCCTTAAAAAATAGCGGAATGAAAACTCAGATGAACACACGTTATTGTACAAGATTTTGACCCATAACAATTTTTTACATGACGTTCGTTTGACGAAATTTGCTCGATATGATTCCGCACTATAAAAGCGACTACAGCTCTGTTCTTATTTCAACTGCAGTAAGATCAAAATATCATAACTTGCGCATTCGATTTTGTATGAACAAATAGTATCAGTATGAGCGCATCGAAATTTCGGTTAATCTTGTGAAAATTTTATTGAGTTCGGACAACGGGTTATAGAAATATTGCATTTAAACCACTTACAAATAAACACAATTTTCTATTATCGATATGTTAACGCCGCTTTAGTTGGTAGGATGAACTTAAATAAATATTGAAATGACGTTATGAATTTGCACCAAGAACGAACTGTCAAATGCTTTGCCATATGAAAATACCGAAAACTGCCATTTCACACACGTCAGACACACATATCAACTTTCACAAAAAAACTGCAATGTGGAAACATACATTTTTAAAACATGTTGTACTAGTTAATGCTCTCTATAACCGTTAATCCTGTTTCTTTGATAGTGATAGATCAGAAATTAAGATATTGACTAATGCAGCCATTTCACATGTTCATGCCAAAGCCAGGGCTTGAACCTGGATCTTTTTCATCCAGCACATGACTGGAGAAAGCGTTATACATTTTACTACTCTGGCGTTTGAACTGATCAATGCTGGATAGTCACTATGCATAGCAGTCAAAACCTAGCAATCATGATTGTGATCTGATATTCTCTTCAACAACAATACCCCGTTTGACCATGTATATGACATTTGTTCACATACGTTCAAGCAAACATGATATGCCAGTTTTGATTTGAAAACCTCAAGTATCTGTATTATACGTATAGCTAACATATTCTGCAATAAGAAAACAGTTTTACTATCCCAGCCAACACAGTGTTAATACATTTTGGTTGCTTCAATTTGCATTGCATACAAATTAGCTTGGGTAGAGAATGATTATTGTGATCAAATATGTATGTGCAGACCAAAATGCAAAATTTCAAGTGATCATCAGACTGTAAAGTATGATTTGTGTATCAACTTTCACAAATATCTGCAATGTGGAAACATACATTTTGAAAACATGTTGTACTAGTTAATGCTTTCTATAACCATTAATCCTGTGATCAGAACCAAAAATTGACTTGTGGTTGTGCTTGCTGGCTCACACACACTGAAATATGGGTTTGGAATGGCAATCTCTTTTTGCATAAGACCAGTTATGAGAGCCATGCATAAAAATTCTCATGTTCTTATCTATAGATACAAATAAAACAAATCTGAACAAAAAATTGGCTTGTGGTTGTGCTTGCTAGCAGTAATAGGCTCTCGGAATGGCAATCTCTTTTTGAACCAGACCAGTTATGTAAGCCGAGTATGAAAATTCTCATCTTCTTATTCATATAGACAAATAAAACAAATCTGAACAAAAAATTGGCTTGTGGTTGTGCTTGCAAGGTCACACACACACTGTAATATGCGCTCGGAATGGCAATCTCTTTTTGTACCAGACCAGTTATGTAAGCCGAGTATCAAAATTATTGTATTCTTAATCATATAGACGACTAAAACAAATCTGCACAAAAAATTGACTTGTGGTTGTGCTTGCTAGCTCAAGCAGACACTGTAAATTGCATTCAGTGATTTCTCAAATCATATCAGAGCTAGGACTTGAACCTAGATCTCCTTCTGCAAGAGAAGGCGTTCTTCCTTGAACCACTCTGAGAATATGAACTGAACATCACTTCACACATAACACACACAATGAGTTTTGTGGCCAGACATAAATGTGCTGACAAAAAACCATGCTTTCAAAATAACCTGTATATACTTTTTTTCTCATAATTTGCATCATACCTGCTATGTTGGATGTGTACTAAAATTGTCAAATATTCTTCTATAGATATCAATCTGAACCAAAAACTGACTTGTGGTTGTGCTTGCTAGCTCAAGCAGACACTGTTAGATGCGCTAAGTGAATGACTGAATCACTGCACAACAAACACACACAATGAGTTTTGTGGACAGACATGAATGTGCTGACAGAAAACCATATTTTTCTAAATTGCATTTATATACTTTTTTTCTCATCATTTGCATCAGAAATCTTATGAGAGCCATGTATAAAAATTCTCATATTCTTATCCATATGCATGAATAAACCAAATCTGAACCAAAACATGGCTTGTGGTTGTGCTTGCTAGCTCAAGCAGACACTGTTAGATGCGCTTTGTGAATGACTGAATCACTGCACAACAAACACACACAATGAGTTTTGTGGCCAGACATAAATGTGCTGACAAAAAACCATATTTTTCTAAAAAGCATTTATATACTTTTTTTCTAAGCATTTGAATGAGACCAGTTATGAGAGCCATGTATCAAAATGTTCAAATATTCTCTTATGGACCTCAATAAAACAAATCTGAACCAAAACATGGCTTGTGGTTGTGCTTGCTAGCTCAAGCAGACACTGTTAGATGCGCTTTGTGAATGACTGAATCACTGCACAACAAACACACACAATGAGTTTTGTGGCCAGACATAAATGTGCTGACAAAAAACCATATTTTTCTAAAAAGAATTTATATACTTTTTTTCTAAGCATTTGAATGAGACCAGTTATGAGAGCCATGTATCAAAATGTTCAAATATTCTCTTATGGACCTCAATAAAACAAATCTGAACCAAAACATGGCTTGTGGATGTGCTTGCTAGCTCATACCCATAATTACCTTCACACATATTTGCACTGAAACAAGAATGCAGATGCTTATGAATCTGAACCAAGAATTGGCTTGTGGTTGTGCTTGCTAGCTCACACACACTGTAAAATGTATTTGAATGAAATCTGGTAAACAGACATTCTCATGCCTGCAAAATAGCAAAAGTTTCCACTTTTTGTGTAAATACCTTTTTTGCATCATTCTCAACCATAGCCGGTTATGTGGGATTTATATCAAAATTCTAAAATATACCTTACATGGGAACTGATCAGAAAAAAGACCTGAAACAGAATAACATATGCAGTTAGTTTTTTTGTAGAGAGAAAAATGTTTGAAAAGAAAGTGAACACATGTTCTTTTGTAATTCATACAGTGTATCACAATTTCAAATTCTGATTCAAGATGAAATATTCTACACTGTCAAGTCAACATGATAAAGTATTTGTGTGCAATACAGTTTCTGTACTGATACACATGCAAATTTTCCATTTTTTGTGTTAATACTTTTTTTTGAACTTTGTACACCATAACCTGTTATGAAGGGTTTGCTTCTTGATATTTAAATATCTATACTATAGGTACTCTAACCAAGACAAACTTCCTATGGGGTTTGCTGTTGATACACATATTTGTGTAAACTTGAATGAAAGATTGTTGTGACTAAAAATTCACATGTTGGCAAAAAGCAGAATTTGTATTTTGTTGTGTATATAGATTTTTTGGAGTTTAGGACATAAAATGTGCTTGCGAATAAGACTTTAACATGGGCAATTGTGCATTCTATGTCTAAAATATGAAAAGTAAACCTAGAATATTCTGATATATCAGTGAATGTTTTCATTAAAACATATATAAAAAGTCATATTGAAATGTAAATTCTGGTTAGAAATTGTTCAACCTATGACATGAGATGAAATATTCAGTCACGGTGTTAGCAGCACTCGGTAAAAAGTATATACTAAGTGTTCATTCATTGTAGAAATCAACTTTGTATGGCAGAGTTTGATGTTTACAAATAACCTACAGTCAAAAAAGTCTGATGCAGCTAAAAAACAAAACAACACATATCAAGTGTTAAACTGACTGACTTTGTATAAATCAGAAGTTTTCACAAAAATCTGAATTGAAGTACACATTTTGTTTACAGTGTTTCACTTTTGAAACAAAAAACTACACAAGATGATCTATCATGTATTTTAACTTTCTTTGTTTACATATGGGATGTGTTGACATTTAAAAAAATCCACGGTTTTGTCCATCACGAAACAAAAAAAAACATGTTCGTGGTACTTTTATGTCATATTATCCATGTTTTGACAGAATTCGTCGTTTCTTGAACTCTCAATCCAAGAAAGAAAGCCTGAAAATGCCTCACATACATGTATCGATACTGTACATAGAACAACACCCATTTTTCGGAAGGTTCGGATGAAACTCATATCTTTGAACGTTGTATTTTTCCAAAAAGCAAAGTAAACTACAAACTTTTTGTCAAGCATGAAGTAAAACTATCTTTTCTAGAATAAATGACACCGCATATTCCGCAAAATTCGGCTTGTTGATAAAAATACTCGTCGATGAAAACATAAAACACTTTGTTTACATACAATTGGGGCTTTTGTCGACTTTGTGAAATTTCATGTTTTTGGGAAGGGACATGCATTTCGAGTTTTATGCTGTTGAGTTGAATAACGGCATACTATAAAAGGGCGAATTGATCGTGTTTGAATCATTTCGATTTTTGAAACTGAACGAACAACACGCATAATGAGTGACAGAAAAGCTTGCGAGCAATGGATGTCAGGTGTGGAGAAAAGTGGAGGTTTCCAGGCATGGTTAGAGAGGCAGAATAAGCATCGTGAGAATGAGTCATCAGCTGGAAACAACAAAGCAGCTTGTAATAGATGGATTAAGAGCATGGGCGAAATGCTGCCAACTGTTTACGACACTACGTTAGTGATTGTGTGTCATACGTGCAAAAACTTTTTTTCGATGGTGAACTTTTGCCGTAGATGCGAGGCCCTCAGCTGTGTGTCATGTACGCGGATCGACGATCGCTGCGAATGGTGTGGCGAAATTCAGGGTTACGGCCAAAACAGAGGAGTGAGGCTTTTGCATCTGTGATGGACTGATCGAGTGGACTATGTGGGCTGATCTAGTGGACTATGTAAACTGTTGTACGTTGTTGTTGCGAAAGATTGAATGTTTGAAATATTGATTGTTGCAGAATAAAATCGTTTGAAACTACATATACATAGTTGTTTGTATTTGATTTTAGTAGAGTTGGGTAATATAGATATGAGAAAACATACGACACTGGGTTATATCAATAACTAACGCAATAGAGAAATCAAACATTCGTGCACACAATAGTAGTTTTTCAACTTTGCGTTTGGTAGTTGCATGAATAAGTATATGTTACTACAAGAATAAGAACAAAACGAATTGAACGGTTCATGATATTTATTTACAACACGATCATACAAAACCTACTCATGTGTCTATCAATAGTCTTGTTCCTGGACCCACCATTCGCAAAAACTGGCAATTCGGTGAATGTTTATGGTGTTCCAAGAACGCATCGTCTGTAGATTTCCAATGATACAACACAATGCCACAACGAAAACATTTGCAACGATCGTGTTGTCCCAAGTAGTACAACCCGCACGAAGCAAGCTGGTATTTGTTTGGCTGTATTTGGGGCGACCAATGCTCAAAAGTTTTCAGTCTATCGATATAGTTTTCCATGTACATACTTGTTTGATACGTGCAGAAAGCGTCGGTATCATCCATTATATGATATGATATTATATTACACATGCAATTGGTTATTTCAACATCTTTATATATTTTTTGTCTCAAAAATACTCTTGGTCAAACGTTACGAGTTTTGTTCTCTTGGCTTTTGAGCTCAACAAAATCCCATTAATGGTTTGAAGTCGTTTTGTGGGATCTTGGTGTGTCCAGCACAAATCATATTTCGGATTGATCAGAATAACCTCAATATCGACATAGTACACAATTTCCGTATCTGTCGCTTTCCAACATTGATCTCGCGTCGAAAATGTAAACTTCACATCTGGATAGAGATCCATGATGTACATTTCGACAGCTTTGTTCCACTTTTCAATATTCAAACGCAACATATGTCGAAAAAATCCCAAATCTTTGAGTTCAACGGCTAGCATTGTTTATGTGTATAGAATCAATTTTCAAGTTACTACCTATATAACATTTTCTACCAAACAAACAAACACATGTTAACGTTTCAACAAGTTTATTCAATATTTTGCACATCGACAATTGACAGGCACGCAGTGACAGGTCCAGCATCGGTGCATTCGGTTTATACGTCGCTGTGTTATTTTGCCCACGCTGAGAAAGAATGGAGGACGTTTCGCCACCGCAATTTCGGCATCCCAGTCCTCAGTTTTTGGAGTGACGGTTTCTGAAACAGAACAAGCAAAAGTTAGTTACAGCATTCAACGTTTACAATCAAACCTCCAACACTAACATATGAAATTCTTAACAACATACTTTTTATCTCAGACAGCCTAATCTCCATATCCCAGTCCTCAGTTTTTGGAACCCGGAATGTAGTTGCTGGCACAGACATGTTATCGCTTTGAAGGTTAGATCAAGAATGATTTGATCTACCAGTCATGTAGCGCCTTTTATTTGCAGCGACTCTTTGACAACCACTAACCCAAAGCTGTTGTTACTTGTTTCAGTATACAGAATATTTAGGTTTTTGTTGGCCGTATTGTATTCACAAGAAACGAAGTTGTACTTTGATTGCATCAAACGCTCAATTTCCTCACGAAGTGTCGCTGAGTCATCTTGCTGCGAGACCTCAAGAATGCTTCTCATGCGAAATGAGTCAAGTTGTTTGTTCCAAAAATCAGTAGTGCATTTGGGTACGAGTGTTTGACCATAACGTTTGATTAGACACGAAGCCAGTTTGTCATGCGTATTCTTTGAAAATGTTAGTACTCCAATCATACTTAAGGCTTGTGTCAAGTAATAGCTCGTAGCTGCCATATCTTTGGTACATGTTCTTGAAAAATAAAGGTGACACTGATGAACCTCATTGCCGTAGTTATCTTCGTAATCGGTTTGTTCGCAAAGCAGAAAATCAGACCCATTGCTTTGAGAACCAGTAAACCTGAGCTTCACAAACTGTATGTATTCAGGTTTAGATATATGAATGACAACTTGTTCTAGGTCTGTTTGTGTGAAATCAACAGGCAAAACATGTTTTTCGTTGATAACAATGTAACACGATGAATCGAAACCAAAGTTTTGATTAATGTGTGTAGCTAGCAACTCGGGTTGGTTTGCTTTGATGAGTGTATTCAATTTGCTTTCGCCTTTCCTTTCGATGCAACGAGCCATTTCTGTTATTTAAATTCAACAATTTAGGTTTTTATCATGGAATTTGTAATACGACGACTTGTATAAATACTGCAACAAAAACTGAATGTGTCTCATTTACAATTTGACAACAGAAGCGACAACATGTTGGTCCAAACATTGTGCGAAAAATTCATTCGTGAGAAAAGAAATTTCAATGCGAATGGTCACCAAAAGAAGTACATGTTTAGCGTTACATGTCCTTTCACAGATGTCGAGGGACTGCGTTTTACGTCGATAACTAACAGTCCGTATGACTACTTGAACTACAAGCCAACGCTGGACCATGTGTTTCTCGATGAACCGACACTAGCTGCGTTTGAACGATATGTTGACTTGATGTTTTCTGTTGCCGATGAAAAGATTGATATGTGCTACTTCAAAATATTGAAAACATTAGTACCAGAACATTTCGCAACTCTAACCGAGCGCATAAAGAAGGGTAGATACATGCAGTCGAATCCCACGTTAAACTACAGACTGCCGATATGCATAATACCAGTGTTGGAGTTGCACGGAATCGAGGAGTTTAGCAAAGTCTATTCGGTGAAATCCACTTGCCTATCTTTGGAAAGGACACAGATACGATTGAAGCTGAACACCTACTTTCGAGCAGTCATGACATTACTCGATTGTTCGGAAAATGATATCGTGGAAATATTGGTGAAAAAAGGAGTGCTACCGAGTAAAAACTTTCAGCTTGTCAGTACACAGAAAGAGCTCACAATAGGTCTGAAAATTGTGAGAAGCTGTGGTGAAATATACGAAGCGTTGCAAACTGGCATCGAAATGAGAGAGATGAATGCTAACGTATACTCACTACAACCAAAATATGGATATCCAAATACAAATTTGTGTCAGGCGTTAGAGGTTTTGTTTGTGATGCATCCTTTGTACCGCAAGCACATCAACAGTCTTCACATTGAAACGGAGCTGATCGATGGGGGAAAAGGTAGACTAGTCAATGCTATTCCTAATCGCAAACGCAAATTTGCTGAACATTCAAAGGATCAGTCCAGTCTCCCCAAAAAGATGCTTTGCAAAACACAAGAACAAACATGGAATGACTTGCCTTGTTCTGATAAGAAGGCGTGTTCGGAGCAAAACGAGATAATCAGTATGCCGGTCGATTTGGCAGTCGTGAAAGAAGAAATCGTGGAAACGTTCACCCCAGAACAAGAGGTACAAGAAAACCCGATGCCCGTTAGCGACATGTTACCTGAAGAAGACCCATGTAAAGTTTATTTCATCAATCAGTGTCAAAACGAAGAACACGAAGATATGCTCTCTCAAGCGGTTAGAACATGCATTCCCAACATTCACATCCCACCGAACTTTGTCGCATTTTGTGTGTCGAAGGAATTGCTGACAAACGGCCTCGTTTTGTACATTCCTGCAGATTTTGTGTTGTAGTCTGTTGTGTGCAAATTTTTTGTTATATAGCTATTACATGTGTTTTGTTAGATGAATGAAATAAAATCCAGCAATGTTGCGCTTCATACTATTTGTCTTGTTTGTGTCTCTATGTAGCTGTAACGATAACTGCTTCAAGAAATCGCCAGAGCGCGATCTGGGTATATACAATGGTGCATTCTCGTTCGTTTCCTATGATGATGCGCTAGAAAAGTTACGCAAAATTGTATATATTCCTGAGAGAATGTACACAACGCAATATGATATTCTCGAGGCCATACGAAAAGTCATAAATCAAAATTTGGGCGTGAAAGACAATTATTTGACCATTGATAATCACAGGGACAGGTTTTGTTTCCAAATCAAAGGCAAACTCTTTTTGATTTTGACCGAGAATATAGGCAGGATGCTAGCTACTGATTCTCTATGGCGATTCTTGGTACCAGACAATACATCTAATCATGTTGCAGACATCGAAAAACGCAGTACCGATAATGAGCTCGTCACATCGACAGTTTCAAACGAAATTGACACACACACAAACAGCGAAATGGAAAACACAACGCTTGCTTATATCCCCAACAATGGTTCGACAACCACAAAGGTTAACAAAAAAAGCACGCAAGCAACACTGAGAGTTGCACACGAAAATACCACTAAAACATTAAGTAAAAAACATAACACATCAGTTGTCAATGCCCTTAGCGATGGTTCAACAACCACAAAGGTTGAAGAAAATAGCGATCTTGGCACATCGATAGTTGCAAACGAAACTAGCACACAACAAAACTACAGTAAAATCCATAACATAACGAGTGGTAATATCACAAATAATGGCTCAACAACCACAAAGGCTAACGAAAATAGCGAAACAGGATCTGTCCTTGTTATAATCGAAGTTGTGTTTTGCATTCTAGCCGTGTTTGCAATCGTTCTTGGACTTATAGGATTTGTGTATAACGTTATAAAAAAAACACAGGAACTAAAATAAATATAAAACACACTTATACAAACGGATCTTGTCATTCTTGATGTTCTAAGCCAACCATGCGGTCGTTTATCATTTTGTGTTTTTTCATTGTTGTCCGCGCAGACACAACAGTTCAAAGTGTTTCTTCAACAACCACATCGAGAGTTGCAAACAAAACTAGCACACAACAGAACTACAGTGAAATCGATAACATAACGAGTGGTAATATCACCACCAATGGCTCAACAACCACAAAGGCTAACGAACATGGCGAAAAAGGATCTGTCGACGTTGTGTTTTGCATTCTAGTCGTGTTTGCAATCGTTTTTGGAATAATAGGATTTATGTCGTACGTAATAAAAAGATCATAAGAACTAAAATAAATATAAAACACACTTAAACAAACGGATCTTGTCATTCTTGATGTTCTGAGCCAAGCATGCGGGCGTTTATCATTTTGTGTTTTTTCATTGTTGTCCGCGCAGACACAACAGTTCAAAGCGTTTCTTCTTACGGTTTACAAAACTGTTATTGCAATGTGTGTGATCCGACTAAAAGTATTGGTAAAATATATGATGGATCTTGCTACTTTATCAGTATTGAGCAACAGTTCAAAGTTGGAAACCAGTTTTCAACGAACGTCAATGTACGTAAACCTGTAAACAGCACCGACTATAATGCATACGATGTGGTCATTTTTGGACATAAAAACATTCATCTAAAAACGGTTTTCACTCAAGTAAGCAACGAATTTATTTTAAACAACATCCAAGGTTCTATCAAGATAGCGCTGTTCAACAACAAAGATAGGCCTGCTCAATGCGTTCATTTGTTCAAACGAAAATATTGGGGCATTTCATGCGAAACGGCTAACGTAGCGCTGTTAAAAGCGGATCGAGGAGAGTTTGTGACTGTGTCACCTTTCAATCCGCGTGCGTACAAGACATGTTCATTTGACGAAAACGCAGCAGCGTCGATCACATCTCCTAAAACTTGTTTCGTGGTGAATGAAGATGGCCAGTGCTTACCAGCAGTGCTGCAAACAGAAGAAGAGTTTCAAAACGCTTTTGACTATCTGATTAACAGAACGCACGACCCGAAGGTGAATGCAATATCTCAAAATTTGATGTTCAAAATTGACAGTCTGAACGAAACGCTCGAATTAAACGATTACGCGATAGTCTATTCGCGAGTGTCATATGATGAGAACAATACGTGCTTGTATATCGACGTGAATGAAAAATCTATTTCGTATGAAGATTGTACAACAAAACGAACTCTGTGTCAGATTAGAATTCCTGGTATGGGACTGGATTCACCGAGTGACGATGATTCCAAAATAAACAGCTTTTGGGTCTTATTTATTGCACTAACATTTGTGGTTGTTTCTTTGGTTATAGTTATAGTTATTGCGTATGTGTTGCAAGGATTTCAATCTAGACGTTTACAAACTACTACAACAGTTCAAATAACAAGCGCCTAACTCGAGTATAAAACCATTCACGCAAAGTCAGTAGTTGTCATAACGTAAAAAAATGTTCAGCTGTGAGTTTGTGGCTGCGATGGTAGCAAATTACTTGGAATGCAAGCAGTTTGAGGACTCAAATGACACTCTTTGTGACATCGTCGAATGTGTGATTTTGCTTGTAAATAGCACTGTTACGATGCATGTTTTTACAAAAGATGAACTGACCATAGCTTGTTTTGATGAAGACTATTTCGCCGAGTTGCTTGAACAAAAGCTGAACAATGGTTTGAGCTGGGATGTGTTTGTGACAGCATTTGTTTTGTTTGCGGCCGTCGTACGTGAAATATCGAATTACAACGCTGAAGGCTTCTACCACCTGAATAAACTACAGAACGTGTTCCGTAAATATAGACTTACTGACTGGGTTGCAAATCAACCTGGTAAATGGACATCGTTTGTACAGTATTGTAAGCGAGTTTGTTGAATAAAAAGTAGAAAACAGACAAATTTGTGTTAAGTTGTTTTATTCAGTATCGCATTCACATTCAACTTCACTTTCTATAGATGTCGATATGTTCGAAGCCAAATTTTCGAATAATTCATACTCATCGATAATGTCTTTGAGACCAATCATATCGATGATTTCTTTGCACATATCAGAACCATTGGTTTTAAGCAAACCGTGTTTCTTCTCAACCACACCATCGCGGTCAAAAATGTTGAAATATAGTTTTGTATCGTCTGGTCTGTCCATAACAAGCATCAAGTCGTCCTCGTCGTCATCTTCACCCAATCTTACATACACAGTCAAATGAACTGTTAGTCCAAAGCATGTGATTTTGACCTGATAATCGAATTCGGGTGTAGGTTCATAGTCCGGAGAAAACAATGCATATGGTTCAAATGTTTCAGATTTTGACATGCGAAACAATTTTACCCTAGGCTCCTCTGTGGATTTAATGCACATATGCTTTGATATAATCTCCCACAACTTGTTTGCAGCAAATTGAGATTGGATTTTCCATTTTCTTTTCTGAATACGTTTCTGCTCTGGTGTTTTCGAACGAGCATTGAAGCATATGCTTTGATAGTTTTCCATGTTCTGAAATGTGACCAATGTGGCAACGTTTACAGACAAAGTGAAACGGTTTGTGAAATAGATCGTTACAAAATTTGCATATAAAAGCGCAGCATAAACAGTAAGCTTCATTTCATTTGTTGATGTTCGCGACTCTATTTCTTGGCATTTTGCTTATTCGATTCATCATCGAAGAACGAAACCCCGATTTTTGGGATCGCAAAAAGACTAAACTTGACAACAACAAGAAGCCATGATCGGTGTTACAATGCTTGCGATTATCTGTATTCAAGACTTACGATGGTGGTTTTCTGTTAGAAAAATACGAAAAGAATGCATACAGGTTATGAAAGAACTTCGTGAACGCTTTCAAGCAAATAGTTGCTGTGATTGCAAAGACTGCAAAAAACGTATGGCTCAACTTCACCTGGAAAAAGAGCAAGCAGTGAAAGACTCGCGTACTTGTATAATTTGCTGCAATGAAGAGAAAACCTTTGCCGTAGCACCATGCATGCACCTTTTCTGCGTACACTGTTGCTGGCACATGCATATATACGGGAACAAATGCGCTGTTTGTAGATCTGAAATATTTGATTGGAAGCGGATTCATTGGACTGATTAGTGTTATGACTTTTAGTGCATGCTTGTGTGTGTATTTGTTTGAATAGTATCGTCAAATAAAATGTTGAAATGCATTTTATGTTTTGGTTGTTAGTTTGGTAGAGAAGATGCAAGTATATTGACGTTTTGGGTTTTATCTTGCTGCGTGAAGAAAACAAACACGCGTGTTTACTGTTTTTGCTCTTTATTTTCAACATACAACAAACAAAATACGACATTTAGTTCATAACATTTTCTTCTCTGCGCTTTCGGCTCAAACTACGACTGAACACTTTTGTAAAGCTTCTCTTTCTAGTTCTCGACCGCTTTTCATCGTTTTCGCTAGGTTCGTTGACAGACATTGGTTTTTGGTTTTCCTTAGACTCGTTTTCTCTTCTGAGCAATTCGTTATCATACGCGGTTTTGTTGTGAAATGTAAGAAGTTGTGGAATGCGTTTAAGAAACATCACCACTTCTGTCATGCCTAGGTGCTCAGCGAGTTCGATCATGTTTACCAGACTAGAGATTGACTGCCAATCCGAGTAATCTAGCGTGAGACCGTTACATTGGTACTCAGACAGGTTCATGAGAATTTCAAACACGTTCATCAATTCTTGAACACTGTACTTCGGCTGAATCTTGACATGATTTGTCTTAACGTTAGTGAACATTTTCACAATTGCTGCTGGGTATGATTTTTGTTCTTTGCCCACATAAAATACAACCCTGTCTTTGCTTTGTTTAAGCGACTGAATGAGCTTTGAAGAGATTTCAATACCAATATCGTACTTCAGTTTAGTGAACAAGCGATTAGTGGCTTCGGTGTCAGTGACCCGTTTAATATCTTTAACGTTTATGGTTGACATGGTTGACATGGTTGTGTGTGGTTTGAGTGTTTCTATAGAAAAACTAACCTTAAATAGATTTTTATCGCAGTTTTCCAAACCGTAATTTGTGATTGTATAGACAGTTGAACATCCACAAAAAGTCATGTTTTTTCTTGAGCTGGGAATCACATCCTATAGTGTTAATCATAACAAGAAAAACATAAACTCCTAAAAGCGAATAAGGACAGAGTGAAGTGTTTCTCGAAGTTTTGTATGTATCGTAAATAAACTTTATGTATGTGGAATTGTTAACCGTACTTTCGTCAAACAGAGAGAAAAAATTGTAAGCTTTAAGTCGGTTGTATCCACAAATAGGATCGCCAAATACTGAATCAAAATGGCTTGTAATTTCGCTAGTTGTCAATTTTTTGAACAACGACATGCGTTCATCGTCTTTGAACTCATTGAGAACCATTGTGACACACGTTTGAATTCCACACCCGAGTTTTGAGTTCATTTCTACTAGCTTGCTTTCGAATATTCGTATTGGTTCTTCATATTCTGTTATGTATTGAAAAATGCATAGCGAGCATTCGTGGTGATGTCTAGAGTACATGGGTGAAAGCAAGTAGGTGTTTTGTGCTAACTGTTCGTCTTCGTCAACAATCAAAACCTCGTCAATATCCATTGATAAGGCAACAAATGTTTACAGTTCATTGATACAATTTATTTACAACATATACAAAAAATGTAACACACACAAGTCAACATAATCATACAATATTGCAACAACGTAGTCATTCGTCATCATCGCTCAATTCTAGATCACTGAGTATAGTCTTTTCCTTTTTCGGTTTCTTTGCAGCTTTCGTTTCACCAGATTTGCGCATTCTTTTAACAGCCAGACCGTTCATAATTTCCTTTTCATCATCGTTTAGCGTATCTGAGATTTCTGTATCGGAGATGTCGATATCGGCATATTTGCGTTTTTCCTCAACATTGGAAGATTTTATTCGCTCTATTAGCGCAAACATGTTTTCGTCTTCCCCAGAACCGAGTATTTTGTTAATCACATCAATTGGAATTCGATCGAAAACGTTAGAGCTCACAGTCTTCACAACATCGTCCTGCAGGTTTTTTGTTTTCTTGATGCCCTTTATCAGATTCTGCGTTCTTACTTTGAGGCTTTTGTACTGCGCTAGTTTGGCATCAATCTGTTTTAGTTTCTCTGAAAGTTCTTTTATCTTCAAATAATCGTTAGGCGACAAGAAGACACCTGACTCGACTTCAGAAACCAAATTCCTTTTCACGCCGTGATTGAGTACAGTGTTCGCAAACTGCTGTATTCGTTCTCGGTTGTTCGTTTTTATAGCATAGCTCGAGGTCAACATTGCTTGTGCCATCGTAGAAAGTGATTGCGAGTGTGCTTATTTTGTTAACTGCAGCTATATATATACGCTTGAAAAATAATGCACGCATTACTTGTTCATCATTGGCTTGAATAATCGAATGTAGTACGCCTCTTTGGCTTTACGCACGTGCTTGTCTCGCTCTGTCTCCAAAACGAATACAGTGTACCGTTCCTTAACATCGCACAAGTGTTTCCCACATTCTATCAAATGGTCAGTAGCTCGACACAAATGCTGCTCTGTTCGAATATGAGAGTTGTGTGTATGAATGCGTTTTCTCAGATTAATGGTCTCTCCAATGTACTCACCGCAGCAAGTGTTGCACTTCAGTACGTATATAACATCTGTTGATTTACAAGTTAAGTTCTCTCCATCTTCAACAATGTATACAAAACCACAATTGAACTGAAAACTGTTTCCACTCTTTATTTGAGAACATAGAGTGCAGCGCTCACCGTTACATGGTTTAACTTTGTAGTCCATCAACAACTCAAAATAGTGAAATTATGACTGAAAATGTGTTTATGCGTTTTTTGTTACAAAAACATGAAGATCAGCTGGTACCGTGAAATTTATTCCTTGTTCCTGCATAGCACAAGTAATGTCAAAACACGAACAGTTTTGCGAATTTAGCTGACTGATATGTAGAGTTTTACTAACTTTTGTGAAACAAAACTCGATTGTCAAGTCGAATATGAACACGTTTTCGTCTCCAATATCGTCTAGTATGGTTTCAAAAATGCTTTCGAGCAGTTCTTGTTCATTGATCAAAACGCTGATGCATTTAAAAACGTGGATGGAAAATTCTTGAGTGTTACCAATGCTCTCGCGTTCAATGGTATACATGTTGTCATACGAAGTCATTGTGAGTTATGACAATAGCGGATACAAACGCTTTGATATATGTTAACTCTTTACAACAGTTTCGTTATGCCGAGCTATGCTGTGTAGTACAATTATGAAGCAAATAGCAGCTATCACAAGCACAATGAATCCACCAACACAAACAGCGACAGTTTCCCAAAACGTTAATTTTCTTAGTCCCGGTTCGTCATTCAATGTACTTTTACCCAACAAAACCTCGCAAATCGTGGGACTGTGTTTGCATTTTTCGATTGAAATGGTCTTTGATCGCATATCGACATACGTGCATTCTTGTCCACTGTTCGTCCTTTTGTTGTACACAATGAAGTGTTCGCTTGTGACAGAACTGTCATCTATATTTTTTATTTGAAACTTTGCCTCACTCATATTGTGTGCCGTGTTCTGAGTAATGCTAACCAAATATGAAACAACCGTATTATCCAAATCGTAAACACTCGCTATACTTGAGTGCGAACAATTTGCATCAATCCGAAAACATTTGCCATTTTCCGCTTTCACAGCACCAATATCGCAGTACGTGAAATTAGCCAATTGTATTTGTGGTACGCGAATGAAATGACCATTTCTCGCTATAAGCACAGCATTCGTGCTCTCGGTACAATTCTCAATTTGATACGTATTTCTGAATAACGACATACAAATCTTATCAACAGTTGTGCCATCTTTGGTGCTGAAGACAGTAAGTCGATATGATGAAGCCTTTTTCGCGAGAATAACTTCGTTACTCACTTGTTTCACTATTTGACTTAGCATCGCACGTAAAGCATGATTACGTTCGTTGATAATCAAGAGTGTGTATTCACGAAACGGAGAAAAATGCGTATTAGAGGAAATCTTGAATGATGAATCCAAGTTGATGAAATAGCAACGATTGTTATGTACTTTACCGATTGTAGTAGAACGATTACATGTTATGCAGTAACAATTTTGCAATCCATACGTAGATACTTCTGCAACGGTCTGCTTGTGGTGCTTAATTCCCATTTTATGCTTGTTGATAGCATCTTGCATATTTTGAAATTGTTGGTTAACAATGTTATCGTTTTTAACTGGCAGACTAACGTTGAGTTTTGGCTTGGTAAGAGCATTTTGAATTTTGTGAGAAGTTTGGTTATCAACAGTATTTTTTTAACTGTTGGACTTATCTTGTTTTTTGGCTTGTTGGTAGAAGTTTGAATATCGTAAAATTTTTGGCTAACGAAAGTATTGGCATTTTGAATATCGTGAACTTTTTGGCTTACGATAGGTTCAACGATAGGTTTGTTTGTTACTGACAGAACTTTAGTGTTTTTGAAAAAAAAGTCAGAAAAATCGATAATTGGAACATTTTCAGCGCTTTGCTTTTCATCCAAATTATCGTCAGAGTAATCCTCATCAAAGTTATCCTCGTCAGAGTAATCCTCGTCAGATTGATCATAGTCAAAGTCGAACTTATCATCGATTTTTAAGCGGATCTCACTCATTTCTTGCTCTATTTGTGTAATTGTGTCTCGCAATTCTTTGGACTTAGAAGGGATTATTTCCAAACCTAGATCATATTCTTTGATATACTTGGCGACTGACAAATCATTCATTTTTCTCTTCAATAACGCATTTTTGATTCGTGTTAACGCATGATCCTGTTTCTCGGGACTAGCACCTTCTAAATTCACATCGCACCATGTTCCGAACGTTGTACACAGTTCAGTATTAAATCTGATGAAGGCATGACCGTGCATCCCATTTGCACAAATTTCACTTCCATCATAGGTCAATGAAAAATTGTACGGAAACAAAGGTATCCAAGCGTGTGTGTAAATCTCAGTAAACACAGATTCTACAAACTCACTGATAGAGTACGTTTTCGGCTCAATTTGCAATCTAACTAAAAGACTTGGTAAGTCGTAAGTGATAAACATTGATCCCGCTACAAAACCATCAACTACACTGTATACCGGTTTTGAAAACGCTTTTTTCTTGTTCGGACATCTAGATAGACCTATGGATTTGCATTGTTGCTCATGACCTTCTAAACTAAACTCTGGGTTTTGCATCCATTTGTTGAAAAATTGTAAATTTTCTTTGACATCGTCGTATAATGACAAATACTCATAGGTTACGTTTATCAACACATAAAATAAACCATTCGTAACGTCAATCGGTGTATTATGTACATGCTTGAAACAAGACGGTTCATAAAAATTTGGTTTAGGACGTCCTAACGCATTTGTTTGTAAAACTATGGGACAAAACAGGGCAACTATATGCACGAACATATACATGACGAGTTTTTGATGCATTGTCATTTTGGAAAGTTCCTATATAAGTATTTTCAAACAACAAATTGAAGTTATTTGTCTTTCAGTCATTCACATGGATTACACCACAAATAGCATTCCTATGTGTCTGTGGACAGATTTCCAGCATGTAGAAATAAATACAAGAGAACATTTTGCACATCAATTCGAAACGTACGCAAGACTCAAAGCTTCTCTACAACCAACGAAGTTGATAATGTGTCTATTTGATGAAATTGTGGAATGTGTTTGCAGCAAAACAAACATAAGCAAAATCAAGATTCAACATGCGCTAATGGACTCTTGTACTTCAAGAAAAACCTTTTCAATTTGGTCGTTTCTGATCAAAGATGTGACAAAAGAAACTTTGAGAGTTCTTGCTACGAAAGCGAACCGGTGCAGATTCGATTTGATGTATAATTATACTCACGGTGGAAACTGGATATGTGGCGCAATAGATTTCCACGGTTCGGAGAAGTCAGAAGATATTATCCAAGCGATACTTGAAACAGAGAACGTTTTTGAAATGTTTAGTGCCAATGCGATGACAAAATTTACCCATCAAATTGTGTCACATCGTGATTGTTGAATAAAATGTATTGTATTATAGCTTGTGTTTTTGTGTTTATTTTTTGATACTTCTCGAAAAACAAACAATACGCAAAATCGTTTTAGGTTTTTTTATTAACACATACATGCACAATCGAACACAAAAGAACAAACATGCCATAACTGTCAATGCCTGAGTCTTACATCTTCTTTGTTCATTTTCAATATCCATGTTATGATTGCTTATATTCAAATGTTTTGAGTCGTAGCGTTATCGAAAATACACCTAAACTTCCTATACAAATACATGGATGTTGCCTCTCATATTCATCCATGTATTGAACGAATGCCTCATAGTCAGAAAAATAAATATACTCGGTCTCTTCATCCCATAGACGTTCAACCTGATTTTGTTTTTCATCATCGATGCCACTGATTTCGTCCGAATAAAAATTGGTTTCTTCTCTATATTGGTCGTCCAAAAACTGTTCGTAAGATTGCAAAAACTGATCTTCTATCATATCATCGATATCACGGCTTCTGCAAACCCAACACATTTTTCTATCATGTATCTCTGCATCTTGATCATTGGAACCCTTTTGAAATATGTGATTATCATCGTCGATTTCGCCCCGGTAATATTTTTGCTTTTGATAAAACTGTTTGTAAGATTCGAAAACCTGTTCTTCCAGTATATCGCCAGCATCATTAGTTCTGCAAACCCAACACATTTTTCTATCATGTTTCTTTACATCTTGATCATTGGAACCTTTTTGAGGTATGTAATTATCATCGTCGATTCTGTCCTGGTAATATGTTTGCTTTTGATCTCGTTTTGCATTGCGTATTTTTGTTCTTCGTTTCTTTTTCAGCCTGTTTTCAGCCTTTTTACGCTGCTTTTCAGTTTGTTTTTGATAAGATTTGTAGCGGGTACGAGTACAAGTCTTGTCAATTTTCGCCATTAGCAGCTCATCCAAATCACTATAATTATCGTATTCGTCATACTTTTGGTCATCTTTTGTTTGAAGACTTTCTACCGATTTATTTGAATATTTTTGGATATCATCGCTAGAATGAACATCTTGATCGCTTTCTGTTTCCACAATTCCATAATTATCTCTTTCATATTGCTTTTCAAACTCGTTTTCCAAGTACCTATCGCATAACTCATAGTCAAGAAATTCAAATTCAAAAGGACAAGCACGACCAAACCGTCGATGACTGAGTCTCACTATTTCTTCTTTGTTCATGTTCCAATCGAACACAAAAGGACAAGCGGGGCACAGCTGTCGATGCCTAACTCTCACATCTACTTTGTCCATGTTCCAAATGGAAATGTGCGCATTGCAAAACACGCATCTAACGCAATTAAAAATAGTGTCGGAGAAATTCTCTCTCGTGTCGGAGATGACACAAGGGTCGTAGATGAACCCTTGGCTAGCCAGGTCTTCCTTTGACACGCTGCGTTTGGATGGCCTGTCTTCAAAGGTTTGAAGTCTCTGGTCCATAGTTTGATAGCGACTGAAGGCTCGTGGTTCAGATTTTCTAAGCCTCGCAAAACGACTGTACACAGACATGTTTGCAAACAAACGTTCTTAGACTTACTAACTCCTATTTATACCATTTTTTTGTAATGACTTATGCGATACAACTCTCGTAGTACAATTAGTGTATATTGAAAACAAAATTAGCCCGGCAAAATTAGCGGGGGGGTCTTTTTTAAAACCCCACCCCCCTTATTAAACCGTCAGAACATTTTCCGGGCATATCATATAGCGCCGCATCCCGCACCAAAAATGCACACAAGAAAAAAGTGGCTGTGGTATTTGTTTAATATATTTATTTGTCAAACTGTTTTATACATATTTCCTTATGGCATGTTGCTTTGTCTCTTTAAATAATAAAATACATGCTCTAATAGGTAAATTGTAACACCATTTGAGTTAATTTCATTACACATTAGTTGTATAAATAACATATTTGGCAAGATTTGTCTTGTTAATATTAAGCTTTTAAAAACATGTATTTCGGTTTATCCGCATTATAAAATGGTAAATATTTTATGCGTGAATGAAGTCGTGATTCCGTATGACTATATATTGGCGCATGTTTTGTGTTTTTTTTTATCCCCGCAATAGGCGGAGGTATCTCAGAAACCATTAATATATAAACATGAAACTTCATGGGTGTATACAGGCAATAAGGAGAAGTTATATGCACACGAACCATAACCCAAGATGTTATTGAATACAAGTTATTGCCCTTTGTTTTTGTATTACTTTTATGCAATATATCTCAGATGATACACGATTCCAATATACAATTTCATGAGTGTGTATAATTCAATTGGAAGAAGTACCGTGCAAAATAACTATAACCCTACACTTTCTTAAATAAGATTTATTACCCTTGGTTGTTTACGTTTTATGTAACTTTTGAGGGCTCTTTCTTAGAAACGTCAACTACAAACGACGAAAAAAGAAAAGTTCTAAAATACCGTATTTTTTACACTTATAAGTTTACATTGATTAAAATATCACGGCTGGTAAATTACATTACTTGAAAAAAGTTGTTATGTTTTCATATTTTCATATATTCGGTAATAAAATTTTACTAAGTACAGCTAGGTACAACCAGTTAACTATAAATAACGCAAGTAGATCATAATCGTCACGTGGTAAACCCAGGGATGCAAATTGTGCATGCGTAGTGAATTGTATATATTATATATATATAATGATCAATCTACTTGCGTTATTTAATGTGTGTATATCGTTATGTCACCTATTTTCGCGATGTACTTTCGATTTTACATGGCCAAATTTTATTACCGAATATACTAAAATATAAACTTTTTTCAAGAAAAGTAATATACCAGTCGTGATATTTTAATCAATATAAACTAATCATTGTAAAAAATACGTTTTTTTTTTCGAACTTTTCTTTTTTCGTCGTTTGTTGTTGACGGTCCCTTTAAACGATGATATCGAATTCTATATAACCATTGTATGTGACCAAAAACACAATTTACGAACTCGAATGACTTGTCGCAGCGATTATAATAATTTTATTTCTATGAAAGCTTTTTATAATGCATGACAAACACACAATCCGAAATACGTTGTTGATTCGTTCAATGCTTAAAAAATATTAAACTGTTAAATAATAACGCTACATATGAGACATCGATCGATGACGAGTAGGTCATACGAGTGTTGTGTATCGTGTTATTTCTTAAAATTCGACCTGGCATTTGTAAAAATATTGCAAGATATGTACATTTCCAGAAAGGAAATTCATTTCTGCGTTGAATAAGAACGAGATCGTGAAAATCGCAGCACAATTGATGAAGTAATGGCTGTTCAAAGCGATGAACCCTGTTTTCGGGTCATTTCAAGTTGAATACCTTGTTACCCGGTATATTGATACTGATAGTGAAATAATTTTTGTCAGAAAAGTTGATTTTTCGTTATAATATGATTATTTTTCATTCGAAATGATGTTTTCAATAATAAATATCATAGCCACACGCTAACCACCTGTGATATGAGATATGTCATAAATTTCGCAATCTTTTGAATAAAAATAAAAATGCACAAAGCTGGTTCTGTAATTTAGATTTTAATGAAGGAACAAAATAGTATGTAATTAAAACGATAACACACGGCAGAGCTGGGCCGGACGTCTACACTCGCCCCCAGCCGCATAATGACCATCGGCCCAAAGGCCCTCTGAATTTAACTATAATACTTATATTATTTACCCTCAATATATTCAATTCACCGGTTCTCATTTATCGATCACTTATCAACATATATTCGCAACTAAATGTTTGCAATGATGCCTCCCAATTTCTGTATCTGTCTTTCAAGTGTCATTCCTTTGCAACACTTTTAATACATCGCTTAACTCATCAATAGGTTAAACAACTTCTAAATTATATTTTTCGAGATGTTAAAACAAAATGTTATGTTTGTATAGACAACAAAAGCTTGCTAAATACCAAAATTATATGTAGAGGTGATGAAAAAAGGGTTTTCACATACCAATTCATAACATAGTGAGAATGTAACCTTTATTTATGATAAACATAGAAAGTAATTATAAGCAAAGCCAAACAAAAATACATATTCAAAACTATTCACATCGATCAATATAATGTATTTCCTTGCATAACTGATAGGTACAGATCGATAATTGGTTTATTTATGTAGTGTTCTAGGTGGTAATGAAAAGGTCATAAAGCGGAGGGAAACCACAAGAAGGGTAGCCGCCCACGAAACACTCCTTCAACGGGAAGACCCGACATAGGAAACGTCTGACTGTTGAAATGCAATAGTTTCAATTCTACAGAATATAGGAAATACGGTCTTTATGCTCGGAAATCAACCGCGAAATGTATACAATTAACATTTAAACATGTACTGATAGGCGAAAAATGAATTTGAATTTGATGTCGCCACTCTTTCCTAAATGGCATAATAGGCGGTGAAACACGCCCGAAGAGGTATACAAAAACAGGTACATTGTATATATAAACACACAAAGGGTATACCAAAGAAAAACCGCGTTGTAACAATCAAATATGATTAAAATGCTAGTTAGAAACACATACAAATACATATAGTACATGAAATAACCCTATGACGGAGAAGGAATGGAGATGGGTGTTAATTTTGACCACAATAAAATGTAAAGGTAAAAATTAAATAACAATCCGGGCAACAAATGACAAGACCGAATTTGATTGTACAAAAAAGCCTCATGTGACCCTAAACTCGATTGAACAATAATACAATAGGTAGGTCCTGTTTTATTGTCCAACGAAATGCAGGAGTTAAAATGTTATTTCACACACATGCATCGCCATGTATGTGCAGATGCCGTCATCTAGCCCTCCATTCCAAATAAATAAGCATTTGATAGCATATTGGACCGGGTCATTCTCCACCGGAAGAGGCGACATTGGAACACCGGACAACCAACGCCATACGCCGCTTTCCTTAGTTGCCCTTAGCCAGTAGTCGTTGTTCTGCATCAGAGTCATGGTCCTGTCGAAAAGGGACGATTCTTCCGCGGTGGCCAGTTTCCATCCTGCGTTCTCGCAGTTAAGCTTTGATTGGTTCCAATTTAGGAGATCCGTCATGCCAACGAATACCTTGTCATTTGGATAAACCTTAAAACACGCAGATATAGAAATAGAAATTATTATGAACTGCAATATATTAATTCTTGGTGATTAAATTGTAAATGACAACTGCTTTATTCTTTTAACCCATTTATGCCTAGCGTCAAGAAATAAGGCCTTGGCAAACAGCGTAGACCCATGATGCGGCGTCTCATCAGGGTCTACGCTGATTGCTTAATGGAATTTATGTAAGAAATATTCTAAATGTAGAAATAAATATACTAGACATCACTAATTTTGGAAATAATTGATCCAATTTAGAAGCATGGGAGAGTCAACTAGGCATAAATGGGTTAGTGGAACACTTGCGCAGTAATTGTGTACGATGTATGTGAGATTTCAACATAGAATGCCGTTGCAATAATACGATAATAATATGCGACGCGTTAGGAGAAAACTGGGTTTAATGCATGTGCGTAAAGTGTCGTCCCAGATTAGCCTGTACAGTCCGCACAGGCTACACTTTCCGACTTAACTGGATTTTCGTGTAGGAGAGACTACCTTTAAATGAAAAATACCATAAAAGCGGAAACTGTCGTCCCTGATTAGCCTGTGCGGACTGTACAGGCAAATCTGGGACGACACTTTACGCACATGCATTAAACCCAGTTTTCTCAGAACGCGACTCATATCTTCATATCTCGACTTAGCAGTTTAGTTGTTAGATGATGTTTTATATGCATATATTAGAATAACAAAACGAAACCGAGATGCATTTCATTTTGATTTCAATAGTTTGGCGATATACATGTTTAATTTGTGATGAATATTTTTCCGAAATCAGTGAAAGATCTTGAACTTTTTTAAAGCTGCAAAGACGAGTACAATGTTTTAATTTTGTGTTGTTGATTTTAAATTTTAATTAAAATAAAAGTTTTACATAAATAATGATACTACTGGTTTGGTTTCCTAGCAACGTGTGCAACACTTTCTTTGGCGCCTGAGAATGAACACAAAATTGTTAAGGTATTGCCATTATGGCGTTTTATCAATCAACACATAAAACATAAATTCAAAATAACATGGTCGTACTTGCAAATCTTGTTTTAAAATCGTTATTGGTGCAGTGCCTACATAAACCAGTTTTGGGATGTATGTTCGATATTTTAAAAGAAGTTACACGAACGGCAAAATCTTCAGATAAAGCTAGTAACATAACATTGACTTTTTGCGACATTCAACGGTAACATTTAAACTTTTCTATGTAGTTAAAGGAAAAATAATGTGCGATATGCAAGGCCTAAGAAGTTAAATTGTTACTCTTTCGGCGTAGCTGTTTAACGTCACTTTTGACCTTAGGTGACCTTTAGGTTACATTCATACAAATGCCCGCGGCTACCCACGAATGAATACGCTTCATTAAGTCCACTGGCTGATTTGAGAATACCACGCAGAACATTGGAAACATGGCCGCGTTTTTCTAACACTGTTTTACTGCGTGTTCAGCATGAAACAATTTTATCTCTTATGAAAAGGCATAATATATAGAATAGTTTTACAATCAACTCTTCACATCAATACAATTTGTGCGTAGATTCTACAACTTTGTCAGTTCGCGGTAAGTGTGTGTGTGAATGTCAGAGTTTATATGCAGGTCATCTTCACGGCTATCTTTATGTGCTGACCGGAGTTCGCGGCCAGTAAAATAATCGTTATATAATAAAGACGCTATAGCGTGAACTAGGCGAACTGGAAGTTTCTTTAGACCAGAAAGATGTTAAATGAAGATATCCAGCGATATAATTATGGTATGTCAATAATAGATTCTTAATGTGTTTTCAACAATACCATGATAAATATTATTTTTAATTAATTTAACAAGAATTATTCCACCATATTGACTAATGTATTAAGCATGAGCGCGATGATTCTCGATACTGTTAATACTCAAATCAAATAGCAATGCCCGACAAACCACTAAAACAGGTTTGTTCGAAGAACGCGCGTATAAATATTTAAAATATGTACGGATACTTCGCGTGTGGCCGGTTGACTCAAATGTTTTAATTTCACTTCCATTATTCTTTTGATTTTCCGTTTTGTATCTATAGGTTTATGACCAGCAAAAACTCCGCTTAACATCCCGTACTGCGTGTGAACTGCACAGAAAAAGACATTCGCTGTCCTTGATCTCATTCATTGAACTCTTTACCTTTCATAAACTCCAACCACAATCAACGCCGTATATTTTTTTAAAAGATATTTCTTGTTTGTGTTTGAACTTTTTTGTATATGATGTTATTTATCATATTCCTCATAATTAAAACAAGATCAGTGTTTGAAGGACCGATCTTTTTTGTATATTCTATAACTGTCTATAAAACACACACACAATGTAACTTGGAAGTTTTTTTATTCCCTAATATTTTCACGATCTTTAATCGGTCACAACCTTTAAAAAAAACACATTTCAAGAAGGTAAACCATAATCCACTGATTTACCTTCAGATAAACGTTCTTTAACCGGGGAAAAGGATAGAAAATAAATCCCTTTATAATTTTATTATAACTTTTCGTATTAGTTTGTTATAAAAACGGCAAGAAACAATTAACAGTATTATTTACAAAAATAAAGACTATTTTATAGAAATACATGCGTACCCTTTAGTATAATAACGCCATTTGCTTTATGTATCCACTCAGTACGTAGTGCTTCGTGTATTGGATAGTTTCTCTTCAGTAATATTTTAAAGTTTGTCTAGCGTTTAAAAAAATAAATACTACCCCCTAAATAATACATTATTTTTCAGCAATACACGTTAATCTTTGCGTACCCATGTCCTTACCTTTATGTAACCGCTTGCTATTTGCAACTTCTTCAAACGGTCAAACATGGCATCCTTTAAATAGTATAGATCACACACACCAGTGTTTGGTCCACTGCCTGAATACTCAACAAACCGGCATCCCTCGTTGCACAACGACAAACACGCTATACGAGTCACCAAAGATTTGGTTATTTTGTTCTCATATGTTACTTCAAGCGGTGAAGAAATCTTAAACTTTGCTACATTTGTTGAACAAGCACCTCTGGCAATGAGAAGAACTAGAACGGCCACTTTTACAAGTTTTTCGCCCATCTTGATTGTGTTCTCTGCCATCACGGGATCGTACAAACCGACACTCAACAATAATATGCAAGTTTTTCAACCACTCTCTATATCAACGGCAAACCTGTGCGAGTCTAGGAATTCACTGGGGATGACCTGAGGATACTAGCATGGAACGTTAATGGTTTAACTCGAAATAAACGAGACAATACTGACTTTGTAAATATTTTATCAAACCACGACATTATTTTTCTATACGAAACATGGGCTTGTAGTGACAGTAATGCTGAACTTTCCAGTAATGTTGAACTTTCCGGCTAAACCGTGCATAATTTATATAGAAAATTCCAGCATCGGGGACTGGTGACGACATCTTAAACTTTGCTACATTTTTAAACAAGCACCTATGGAAATGAGAAGAACTAGAACGGTCACTTTAATAAGTTTTCCACCCATCTTGATGGTGTTCTGTGTCATTACGGGATCGTACAAACCGACACTCAACAATCATTTGCAAGTGTTCAACCATGGTTTATATAGTACAATTAGTATTGATTGAAATTTTGCTTTAACACCGTCGAGCAGAAAATTAAATTCATCACTATTCGTCAACAAGAGGGCCTGAAAGGTCCAAAGTCGCTCACCTGAGATACAAATGAACTGACCTGTTCTTTGAAGCCCAAGATGTCATAGAACAAATGCTTTGACCAATTTTCATGAAGAGTGAACAATAAATGTAACTTTAAGAGCGCTTAAAAGGTTTTACTAAAGCCAAATAAGGAAAAAATGCCCCGCCCCCTGGCGGCCATGTTTTTTTACAGTCCGGAACCATTTTCGAACTCATCCAATATATCATCAGAACAAATAATCTGATAAATTAAGAAGATTGGACTATAAATGTGGCCCCCAGAGTGTCAACAAGGAATTACTATAGCCATATAAGGAAAAATGCCCCGCCCCATGGCGGCCATGTTTTTCAACCAACCTAAACCATTTTCTAACTCGTCCAGGAAATCATTGGGACAATTCTTTTGACCAAGTTTCATGAAGATCGGACAATAAATGTGGCCTTTATAGTGTTAGCAAGGTTTTACTTTAGCCATATATATCGCCATATAAGGAAAAATGCCCCGCCCCCTAGCGGCCACATTTTTCAAGCAACCGGAATCATTTTCAAATCGACCAAGATATCATTCGGACAAATCTTCTGACCTAGTTTCATGATGATCGAACAATAAATGTGGCCTCTAGAGTGTTAACAAGGTTTTACTATAGCCACACAAGGAAAAATGCCCCACCCCTGGCGGCTTTGTTGTTCAACCAACCGGAACCATTTTTGAACTCGTCCAAGAGATCATTGGCAAAAATCTTCTGACTAAATTTCTTGAAGATCGGACAATACATGTGGCCAATAGCGTTTGAACAAGGTTTTACAATAGCCATATAAGGGAAAATGCCTCGCCTCCTGGTGGCCATGTTTTTCAACCAACCCATTTCAATCTCGTCCAAGATATCAGTGGGACAAATCTTCTGACCAATTTTTATGAAGATCGGTCAATTCATGTGGCATCTTGAGTTTGAACAAGGTTGTACTATAGCCATATATATAAATATATATAAATAAATATATATATATATATATATATATATATATATATATATATATATATATCGACTTTAAGGAAAAATGGCCCGCCTCCTGGCGGTCATGTTTTTCAACCAACAGAAACCCATTTCAAACTTGTACAAGATATCATAAAAACAAATCTTCTGACCAAATTGCATGAAGATTTGACAATAAATGTGGCCTCTAGAGTTTAACAAGGCAAATGTTAACGCCGCACTCCGTACGACGCACTCCGGACAAAAGGCGATCTCTAAAGCTCACCATGAATCAATAGAATCGTAGTGATATATTTAAGCCAATATCCTATGTTTCAAATCGATTTAATTGGAATAGCATGCCTTACTCATTCAATTATTCAATAACAGTTCACGCTCCTGAATTAATGCACGAATGCATGCATAGAATAGAAGAAGAAAAGGCCGGCGTTTCATACACTGGTCTTATTTTAATCTAATGAGGTAAATCTGAAATTATACAGAACTTAACATATAAAAACACGCTCAATGAAAACTGAGCGTTTGAGATCTATATGGGCCTCACACTTGTATGGTCGAAAAGAGGTCCCGTTCAGCTTAGGAAAACAGAAAATCTTTTCTTCGGTGAGTACATTTAGGTCGTCGTACCCACACATATACAACGAGGCATCAGTCCCGGCTTAAATGTGCAGACTTGAAATAATCTTATAGTACAGAAAAGCAATATACTATTAAGAAAGTCTTATACTGTCAGACAGTGTAAGTTTCTGCTTATTCAGTCAATATGAGGCACTATTTTTCTTATTCTAACCAATTCACAAAAACGTATCCGTATGCATTTCATTCAAATAAAGAACAATAAAAAAATACTCCTTGCTTTTGAAAATATGAAAATGTGCATGTTCCTTCATTAATAATCAACCTTCAAAATAATAAAACTTGTGTGACGCTTTCCATCGATAATAGCAAAATCATGTATTTCCGACACGCTACTAATTAAAAAGACGGCCTGATTTAGTGGTAGAGCGTAAGTTGTGCTTCCAGAGGTCCCGGGATCTAACCCGAGCCAATGTACATGTTGTTGTTGTTTTTTCGTTGTGATAACTTTATAAAACTATTCCAAATATAACAGTTTTGTATGTAAATTCATGTTATATTCATGCTATAAAAGAAAGTGATATTTTCTCATAAATATAGGAAATCAACGCGTAAAAGGCACTTCAGTTGTTCGTTCTTTAAATGTTTTTAATATTAAAGTCACAGGACATTAAGTTCGACTTTTTAACATAGGCCAACTGAACGGCCACGGAAAATGCTAACACCACTGTAATTTACTTTTAGCTGTATACAGCGTACAGATTTTGCCAAAAACGTCAACGAGGAAAATGACATTGACTTACAATCTCACGTGATTTTAAAGGGTTCACACAAACGCCACCTATGATTCGGAACACAAATATCTTCCGCGAAAATTAAGCATTGAATTACTGTACAAATCTCGGGTTGCTATGTAAATTGCGGGTTGCTAATGTAAAATCGCGCGGAAGATTCATTACTCCGCGCGATTTTCAATAGCATTGAATTACTGCACAAAATTTGGGTTGCTATGTGGTTACGCGATAAAATTTGATTGGTTCCGACACCTAGAAAGAACCAATCAAAACTCGCGTCTTATCCAGCATTCATGCAGTCATAATGATGACGGTTGTTTCACATTAACACAAAACCTTTTAAGGGCGAAAGAGTGATCAATTTTGATGACATTAGCGATGAGGTTAGTATTTAACATACATGAATTATGAATTTTAATGAAATTAAAACAGCTCAAGAGTATCGAGTGTTGTTTTCACGGTTTGTTTATATGCAAACGTCTCTGTTAAAACATAAACACCCGCAAAAACACGTCATAATCATATGTCGTCAAATAATGAAATATAGTGTTTGTGTGTAAGAAACATCTTCCCTTAAGCTCAGTTAGTAGAGAGCCAAGTTATTGTTATGGCAGTCGTATGCTCTAGTCCAGCACCGTATACATCTTCAATTAAAAAGATCAAGAACAAGGCTTTACAGGCAATTCATCCCAAAGGCAACTCGTACCTTGGTCAACTCGTACCCATTTTTAGCTCGGCGTTTTCGGAGAAAACCCGAGGTATTGTCATAGCCAGCTCGTCGTCCGCCGTAGGCGTCGTGCTAAAACCTTAGCATTGGCTCTAAAATCAAAGTGCTCCACCTACAACTTTGAAATTTCATATGTAGATGCACCTTGATGAGTTCTACACGCCACACCCATTTTTGGGTCACTAGGTCAAAGTCACTGTGACCTCTAATATAAAACTTTAACATAGGCTCTAAAATCAAAGTGCTTCCACCTACAACTTTGAAACTTCATATGTAGATGCACCTTGATGAGTTCTACACGCCACACCCATTTTTGGGTCATTAGGTCAAAGGCCAAGGTCACTGTGACCTCTACTATAAAACTTTAACATTGGCTCTAAAATAAAGTGCTTCCACCTACAACTTTGAAACTTCATATGTAGATGCATGTTGATTTGTTCTACACGCCACACCCATTTTGGGGTCACTAGGTCAAGGTCATTGTGACCTCTAAAAAAAAAAAATCTGACAAGCACCTGTAGCAGAGCGTGGCACCCGTTATGCGGTGCTCTTGTTGTCAACTCGTACCTCATTCAAACTATTCAACTTGTTTCATTTGTCTTATTTTGTCACAATTGTAAAATTCTTGAAAGACATCAACCACAAGTGTCAATTTTCATCAACACTTTCGCTGCTTATACATATCTGCAACAGACAACTTGCGTGAGCAATGCTTAGATAATTTAAGTGGAAACATCAAGAGGAAAATAAAAATTGTCTCTATGAGTTTGACTTATAAGCTAACCATCCTACACCTATTTCTGTATATCGGGTACGGGTTTAGTTTGGGTAGGTACAAGTTGACTAAAAAACAGGTACGAGTTGACCACAATGGGTAGGTGTTTACCACGGAACAATTTGACCCCATGCAGAACAAGATTATTGATTATTATATTTAACTGTCACACAAATCTGAAAGATAACACAATGTATTACAAACACAATGACTGTCAAGACATTCTAAACTCTTACAGTTAACATATAACAGGTGTACACATCTGATATACTGACGAAATTAAATAACTCAAGATTCACACCAGATACGACACAGTTTCAAAACTCGACATTTTGTCTGCATGCCACGCCAATTTAGTCCAAAAAATTTGATTTAACCAGTGAATTCTGAGCTATATATTTTAAAGCAGAATGCACATTATGTCTAAAAAGTGTTTTTCGGCTAATTTCTGGTATGAACTATCTTCACACATAGCATCTGGTAAACCTTCAGATAGCAATAGCAGAATGCTAATAATGAGTATAATGTTCTGTATTGTGGAAGAAATACATGTAGTAAAATAATATGATAGTATGAAACATGGTTTTTGTATTTTATAGCTGTAGCAGTGTTCCCAACTTGAACATCATCTTCTGTGTACATATCTGAGGCAGAGCCAGCTTGCCCATCTGACCTCTGTTGTGGACAACCGAGTAAGAGCCAGCTTGCATGTCATCTGTTGTGGACATCCGTGTTAGAGCCAGCTTGCACGTCCTCTATTGTGGACATCAGTGCTAGTGCTAGCTTGCATGTCATCTGTTGTGAACATCCGTGTAAGAGCCAGCTTGCACGTCATCTCTTTTGGACATCAGTGTTAGAGCCAGCTTACACATCCTCTGTTGTGGACATCCGTGTAAGTGCTAGCTTGCACGTAATCTGTTGTGGACATCTGTGTTAGAGCCAGCTTGCACGTCATATGTTTAGGACATCAGTCAGAGATAGCTTGCATGTTATATACTTGTGGACATTAGTCAGAGCCAGCAAGGACAATCTCTGTTGTGGATATCTGTCTTAGAGCTTGCACGTCATCGGTTGTTCACATCCTTGTAATAACCAGCTTGCACATCAACTGATGTGGAAATCTGTGTCAGAGCCAGCTTGCACATCATCTGTTGTGGACATCTCTTTATGATTCTACTCTTTGCTTAGATTGACACTGTGACTTTAGTGTAATATGTTACAACCTTAAGCTATTCCTATTGTTGAATAAAAATATTGTGTCATTAAAATATATTTTGTTGGATAATTTGTATGTTGAGTTGTATTGTTTGGTCATTGCAAAGTATCAAGTTATTTTAAGACAAGAAAAAGCTCATCTTTCATCATGTATTTATATTAAAATTCTTGAATGTTAGTGAAGGTACAGTTCATATAATTAAAAGCAATTTTAATATGATTGCTTGTGTTTTATTGCACAGTGAATGCCATCTTGTCTTTATGCTGACATATAGAACGGAAAAATAGTAAACTGTCGTTTTTATATGCAATGGGATTGTATATGAAGACTTGCATGTTCAGATGAAAAAATTGCCATAATTTTTCTCTTTATATTTTATTCCTGCTAAATGGTTGATGCAATAAAGTTAAGTCTTTAATGACTTGTGTTTCTTGTAATATTATTTGTAAGCAAATTTGGCTGTAGTATTAGATGCATGCTGTACAAGATACTGTAGATCAACATTATATTGTTTGAGTATGAATAGATAATTCAAGGTGCACAGCCATTAATTTTGCCCTCCACCATCTCCGATTTTGGTTAGACAGTTGCAAGTTACTTGCATTAGTATGAAGTCTTAAAATAACTTAAGTATAATTGCTGTTGTGTTATTATTAACCTTTTCCTGCTCTGAGGAAATTTTAAATTTTCTACATGCAAACATCATAAAACCAGAACAGCCTGCAAGTAACTCACAATCTGTTCAGGTTTTATGCTGTTTGCTGCTCATCAGTATCCATGGGTTGGAAACAAAGCCTTTAAAACTTTAATATAGTAAGAAAGGTCTTAAATTAAATTTATTCTCGAATGTGTCTTAGTGCGTTTTTGAGTGGTACAGGGTTAAATGTCTCATTTTGTTTTTGATTATCTTTGGTTTATTGAACATATATGAGCCTTGCTCTGTGAAAAAGGGGTTTAATGCATGTGCGTTTAGTATCCTCCCTGATTAGCCTGTGCGGTCTGCCCAGGCTAATCTGGAGTGCACATGCATTAAACCCCTTTTTCACAGAGCGAGGCTCATATGTATTAGACAGTGCATTCAAATAATACAATTTAAATCTGAATCTTTTATTTAGTTGCAATACTTTAAAGCTTACTATGTTTGCAGTTTTAGTGAAAACACAAACTTTTAATCAAAGAAGCATATAATGTGTATTACTCATTTAATCAACTTCCACTTTATTCCATACACGTGTTCGCTTTTTATTGCAAATTTATTAAACATAAATTGGTAACCTTGGGTATCCAAAAGGAATCCAAATTTTACTAGCCATAGACTTTCCAAAATGCAATTGTTTCTGAGAAGTATTTTTCTCTAGAAGGTGGCAAAACTCCTAAGCAATTCCTTTTTGGGCTAATGGTAGGGCTTATGCGTGTAACACCCATTGACAAATTATTAAATATACATTGAAAGGTCATTGTTCACAAAACAGATCATGATATAACATGATGCAGCATTTTGTACTATATCAAATTAAATGTTGCTGAAAACAGTAGAATATTCAAATTATGGACATTTTATTCTGTTAATAATGCTATCTTTCTAACATTACAAATCAATAAAGCATGCTTAACAATAGCAGAACTCTTTTGACTTTTAATTATCTTTTCCAGTCTTTAAATCTTTACAAAATTCATTGTCCCACTAACACCATCCTATAAAACAGGTTATGGCTTCCAATTGTTAATCAACTATAAAGCATGAACAAAGGCACAAATATCGCAGTATCTTTTGCAAATGATACAAATGTCCATGGCCTCGATACTGAACAAAAAGCAAGATTTCTTGTCAGGCGGTAAGCTGAATCCTCGAGAACATTCGAAAAATGTCCATTTAATGCGCCACTGGGCCGTTCCTATTTAAATGGGCATCATGCACAGAACTTGGCCATCCAGGTCATATGTCCAAACATTTCAAGTTACTGTCACAGACTGCTTGAAGAACTAAACTGCTGATAAACAAGGACCTATGCTCAGATGTTGAAGCAGGACATGCACTGTGGGTTCCATCAACAGTCCAATCATTCTACATCATTCATGAAATCCATAGGCAATGATCTTCAGCTCATGACGAGATTCTGGAAATCTGAAGTACTGCTCCATCATTGCTGACAAGACTCTACATGTTGAAATGACTGTGTAATGTTGAGTCCCTGAAATACAAAAGTAAAATTCATGCTAGAGTTTAGCCATATTAATTATGCTTGATTGCATTGAAAGCTTTATGCTTATTAAGACATTCTAGAGTCCGTTTTCTGGGAGTAATCAGTACTTTGTATATATGAAGATAAAGAGACCGCTAATAAACAGGGTTGAACCCAAAATGTTCCCATCACTAGGTGAACACCATATCCACTACGCCAGCCTGACAAAGTAAATGAAGTGAAGCTTCTAAGTTATGTCTCATTTGATTGTTAACAAGAGCACCGCCCTGCAGGTTCAGACCTCTCATCTATTTTTTTTAAAGTTGAAGGGACCTATCTCAATACTTCAATCACAAAGGAGGGAGAGGTGGGGTGGAGAAGGGTGTATAGTGTGGTGGTGTGGTCATTTATTACACTATCTTCCAAAAATGAAAAAATGATAAAAATAAATATTTGTGTTTTTTAGCCATGTTTAAAAAAAATGGGCAGGGGGTATAGTGTGAGGGTGTGGTCATTTATCAGATGATCTTTCAAAATGAAAAAAAAAGTACTTTTTTCTTTTTTTGGGGGGGGCGTGGGGGATGGTTTGGGTGGAGTCTATTGTGGTATGTCAGATAAGAGTTGCTTTGTAACGCTTGTAAAGAAGTTATGGAAATTTTAGCAAAATTTAATCATTTCACCTTGAGAGTCATGGTTGTTCAAAGGTCAAGGTAAAATTCAACTTGCCAGCTACAGTAACTTATGATAGCATGACAGTATTTGAAGTTTGAAAGCAATAGCCTTGATACTTGAGAAGTAAAGTAGATCAAAACACAAAATTTAACCATATATTCAAAGTTACTAAGTAAGAAAAGGACCATAATTCTGTCAAAATGACAACCAGAGTTATTCAACTTGTCCTGTACTGTCCCCTTATGATAATTTGCGAGTGTTCCCAGTATGAAAGCAATATCTATGATACTTTAGGAGTAAAGTGGACCAAAACACAAAACTTAACCAAATTTTCAATTTTCTAAGAATAAAAAGGGCACATAATACTTTCAAAATGCCAGTCAGAGTTACATAACTTTGTCTGCACAGTCCCTTTATGATAGTAAGTGTTGCAAGTATGAAAGCAATAGCTTTGATACTGTAGGAATAAAGTGGACCTAAACACAAAACTTAACCAAATTTTCAATTTTCTAAGTATAAGAAGGGCACATAATTCTGTCAAAATGCACGCCAGAGTTATCTAACTTTGCCTGCCCAGTCCCCTCATGGTAGTAAGTAAATAAGTTTTATACTTGATACTTTATGAGAAAAGTGGACCTAAACACAAAACTTAACCCGACGCCGACACCGACGCAGACGCCGACGCCAAGATGATGACAATATCTCTTTTTTTTTCAAAAAAAAAAGATGAGCTTATAAATAAAATGTAACATATTGCAAACTTGATTACACGATTTTTCATAAATACTCTTTCAGCTTTTTATTTATATATGAAGGCTAGGGTCACTTTCTGCGAGCCTTACAAAAAAACTAACTATATTTGCAATTGTCAAGACTCCTTCACATACAATTTACCTTTGCTTATTCCAATATCCTTTTGCCAACCAACATTGTGCGGTCACGTACCATACATGGTTCCACAGTTGTACAGAATTCCTACAAAATAAATGAAGTATACATTTACAATTCAAATTTCTTTTCAAAGAATGTGTAGGTAACTAAATTCCCTATACATTACTTTAATGTCATAAAATAAATTTCAAACAAGGGCTGTTTGTAAAACATGCATGCCCCCCATATGGATTGTCAATTGTTGTGGCAGCCATTGTGTGAATATGTTTTTTGGCACTGTGACCTTGACCTTTGACCTAGTGACCTGAAAGTCAATAGGGGTCATCTGCGAGTCATTATCTATGTACCTATGAAGATTCATGATCCTAGGCATAAGTTCTTGAGTTATCATCCGGAAACCATTTTACTATTTTTGGTCACCGTGACCTTGACCTTCGACTTAGTGACCTCAAAATCAATAGGGGTCATCTGCGAGTCATGATCAATGTACCTATGAAGTTTCATGATCCTAGGCATAAGCGTTCTTGAGTTATCATCGGGAAACCATTTTACTATTTAGGGTCACTGTGACCTTGACCTAGTGACCTGAAAATCAATAGGGGTCATCTTCGAGTCATGATCAATGTACCTATGAAGTTTCATGATCCTAGGCAAAATCGTTCTTGGGTTATCATCCGGAAACCATCTGGTGGACAGACATATGGACATTCGGACCGACATGTGCAAAACAATAAACCTGCTCTTCTTCGGAGGGGGGCATAAATATTTAACAGATATTTAACAAAAATTAACTTGATTCATCAAATTAATCAGTATCGAATAATAGACCAGTTTCACAATATGAACACCGATACTATTTTTAGATATCAATCATATCACCTGACGCGTTGAATTGCAGAACAAGGCTGCCATGGAACTGCATTTTCTTTTGCTATGCAAATTGCGTTGAATATCAAGATCATAATGCGCACTTGACACTGGTTACAATTAAGTCAAACATATGAATACAGACAACCATCACATGTCATGCTGTGTTAAGTAAAAAAATTGATAAGTAATTCAAATATAAAAGTTATAACACCTAAATAATGATTCAAGGACATAAGTTATGTACTATTAGTGTATATTAATGAATTATATTTAATCTTTATATATAACAATAGATGTGTTCATCAGAAACACAATGCCCACTACTGCGCCGCTTTTAATTATACATATATTTTTTTAACCTTTGACCTTGAAGGACGACCTTGACCTTGAACTTCCACCACTCAAAATGTGCAGCTTCATGAGATACACATGCATGCCAAATATCAAGTTGCTATCTTCAATGTTGCAAAAGTAATGGCCAACGTTAATTTTTTTTCGGACAGACGGACAGACTGACATCCTGACTGACTGACGGACAGTTCAACTGCTATATGCCACCCTTCCAGGGGCATACAATTTCCAGTTACCCATAAGCATCAGAGTAAATGTGGTCTGAAGACTAAACATCGATTATTGCACAAATCGAAGTCATAAATTAGCAGTATACAATACTAAGTATTGTAAGACTACAATTTTCAAAGGTAGGATGTGTACAATTTCATGAATTATAGAACGTGTAAGAGTTGAATCAAGCATCAGACAAAGTCCTATCAAATAGAAGAAAATGACACAAATGTTTAGCATTAAATTTTTGAAATATTAAAAATATATAGGTATAAAGCACTTTATAATTATGATAAAACTGGCTAATATGTATACAGTATTTAGTTTCTGACAATCTTTTTGGACAGATGACTTTCAATGTTGACAATATCTTTTATGTTCAGTAAAAGCAACAATTGAGTATTTGGCGTTAAATTATTCCAAGAAACGGCTACGCAATGCTACAACCATGAGACGCCATGGTCACATGGAGTTGTCATTAATTGTGTTAAATGACCAGATGACCAGATATCTACAAAATGTGGTTTATGACATCACGTTGTTATTTAGTATTTGTCTGCACAGTATCTGATCATAAAGAGGTTATGGGTTTGTGCTGAATACAGGGGAATTTAAACGCAAGATCTATCAATAAATAAAATAATTGATTAATCGCCCAAATAATGCGCAAACAAAGAGTGTCAGATAATCCAATAAGTTTAAGACTGTCAATTTACACACACTAAGAATTGAAAGCCATACTTGGAGTGTCAGAGTTTGTGCAAAAAAAAAGAATACAAACAAGAATACAAACAAGTACTTTAATCAAGAAAATGTATTTCATATATTGGCACTTAAAATGGAAAGTATACATTAAGTAATTAATGGCTATTTCTGACGAAGTCAACTTGTGTTGGCAATATCATTAAGTAGATCTAGCTGAATGATCAAAAGCAGAGCGATATTGCGATGCACTATTAGAAATCTCTACACGTTCAGCCTCATTCTGGAATTCTGCAATCATTTGACTACCTGCTATATTGGCTTATTGTGAAAAGGGTCTATTCACTTATAAATACTTTAAAGAAGTAGATTTTCCATCACTCTACAGCTGTTGGGCTTTCTTAAAGGAAGTTTGGGAGTAAAATAAATCTACTCCAAGTTTTTATCACAAAAAACTTCCAACGAGTGGAGAATTAGCCGCATTTAGTGGATGATTTAGAAACATGATTAATTTAAATTAGATGTACATGTAAAAGCTATTGAAAAGTTAAGTTATCCAGTTATTCTTGCTGCAATGTGGATAAGAATAATACAAACCAATAGCTGACAAACCTGATATCAGTGATATGTTGACCTTTGAAGTCGAAATTGAGACCTGAAATCTGTCTGTATAGAGAGGCACAATTTGTTTGGCATATCTTCAACCATTACTGGCAACACACACCTACAAAATTTATATATAAATTATATTAAAACATAAATTTATTAATAATTTTATTTATTAATTTATGACGAAATGTTTAAATCTAGGTCAGCTATAACGAAACTAAAAACGGATTAAAAACAATACCTTATTTTAATTAATAGCCTAAATAGGTTGAATACAAAAATAAATGTATTAATATATTGACGTTCAACTGAACGAATACAAGACACAAGTACATTACATTACAATAAGTTATTATTTCAGTCGCATTCGGAGAAAACTGGGCTTAGTGCATGTGCGTAAAGTGTCATCCCAGATTAGCGTAAGCCTGTGCAGTCCGCACAGGCTAATCAGGGACGACACTTTCCGCATAAACTTCATTTTCGGTAAGGAGGGACTTCCTTGAAATTAAAAATACCATAAAAGCGGAAAGTGTAATCCCTGATTAGCATGTGCGGACTGCACAGGCTAATCTGCGATGACACTTTACGCACATGCATTAAGCCCAGTTTTCTCAGAACGCGGCTCATTTAATTAACAATTGTCAACATTATGCATATTATCGGATAGTTTTACACAATATTAAAAAAGTACAAATACAACCCTGGTAATACATGTAAATGATCGTATGCAATACAGTTATTGATCCCAATCTGATCTATTTCCGAATTATCTGCGAATCCATCGAGTAGAAACAATAACCATCAATTCGCTCCGCCATCTTGAAACGTTATACTTACTGAACGCACTGATTGTGTTGCATTTGTTACAAAGTATCTGATTGGTTATTTCTAAGTATCGGATCCAATCAAATTTTTCGGGTAACTAGGGATTCTAACACCTAACAACCCGAGATTTGTACAGTAATTCAATGCTTAATTTTCGCGGACGATATTTGTGTTCCGCGCTTTTTGGATCTGGTATTTACTGGATTTTCTCTCTTTAATAGACTTCTTAAAATAGCATTCTACAATCTCCGCGCGATTTTAAACACTACTATTTGTACAGAGTAGATAAATAACGTTCCGCGCGATTAATTGAGCCCGCTTTTTCTACAGGGTTGAAAAATAATTGCTCCGACGGAAAATATATGAAAGTTCCGCGCTTTTTAGATTTCGATTTGTATGTAGTGTTTTATGGCCATGCTGGCATTGGTTTTTCGCGGAAAGTGAAAGTTCCGCGAAAAATGACAATCCCGATATTTACTATATAAGTAGCCTCTATACTGGTAGCTTCGGACAGTCCGGTAGGTTCGGACGTTTTAAAAATGACGTAAAATCGAAGGTATAAACGCGACGTCGCGAGCCAATCTTCTGACAATATTTTGACAAGAAGACACACTGTCGTATTCCAGTAAGAAAAATCAGCAAAATGCGCCATAAACAGGTAAGAATTAAACAGTTTGTGTAAGAAAAACATAAAACGAACCTATTTATCAACGGTCTCCATGGCGAAACTCACAAATTTATCAAGAAATCAACAAAAATCGTCTGTCTTATATCCGACAGGGAATTCAGCAAAGGGAGACAATCATAATATTATGATTATACGTCACAACCAATAGGCGCTTTAAATAAATAGAGGCCCCGTATGGGGAAGTTTTATGCGTGTAAATTTTATGTTGCAAATAACGTCATCTGGTTTTCAATTAGCGGTCAATTAGTATAGTAGTAAAGTTTGATATCATATTTTAATGGATATCTTGTACTATGTATTACCCTTTCTTTTAGCCGAAAGCATCGAAATATCATGGTAAATACAGGGGATACAGAAAAGAGGCACTTGTTCTGGCTGTCGAAGCTGTCCAAAAGGGATTGTCGGTGCGGAGAGCCGCAGCACAATTTTGTGTGCCACGGGCCACCCTTGCTGATAGAGTATCGGGACGGATAAGTGGTACAGTAACCAAGGAGACACTCTTTAACCAAGAGGAGGAATTGAGGTTAGTGGAGTATTTAGAGTCACTGGCACAGCTCGGATATGGGGCCACTAGAAGTCGACTCAAAGATTTGGCTGGGGATTTAGCCTTTAGCCTTGGTAAACGGGGAAAGAATAAGCCTTTAAGCAACGACTGGGTCTCGGGATTTTTACAGAGATGGAAAACACGCCTGTCATCTGTTCGCCCAAGTGCATTGGAATCTTACCGTGCGAAGTATGCAACTCCGGAATCGGTGGATCATTATTTCAAAAATCTTGAAGAAACATTAAAAAAGTATGACTTATTAAACAAGCCAGAGTGCATTTACAATTTAGATGAGACCGGTATCCAGCCAGAACATCGCCCCCTTAACATTATTGCCCCCACCTGTGAAAAGGCGCAGTAAGTTACATCCCCGAGATCAACAACAACTACCGTAATTGGGTGCGCAAATGCTATGGGCAATCACGTTCCACCTTTCTTTGTTTTTAAAGGGAAACGGGAGAATCCCGAGCTTATGAAAGGTAGCTCTCCGGGTTCAAGATTTTGTATGTCCGACTCTGGGTGGTCAAACAGTAACGTTTTAAAAATTTATCTTGAGCAGCATTTCATTCCGAACGTCCGACGTGGAGAGAATGACAAGCAACCGATATTGCTTCTTTTTGATGGGCATAGTTCTCACACATCCACTGATCTTATTGAATGGGCCATTTCAAAAAATATTATCTTATTTGTATTACCTGCTCATACATCACACATATTGCAGCCATTGGACGTAGCTATTTTTGGCCCCTTTAAAGGTCATTATTACAGGGAATGCGCTGCATTTATGCATAGGCATATGGGTAGATCAGTCACCAAATACGACATGGCAGAAATTGCGTGCACGGCATATTTGCATGCAATGAGTCCCTTAAATATTGTATCGGCCTTTAGAAAGACGGGAATATACCCCTTTAACCAACAGGAGATTCAGGCTGAAAAATTGTTCCCATGTGAGACTTTCAGGGAAGACACGCCCTTACAGAAGGTGATTGCAATGAAAACTGGTAAAGAGGCAGTTGATAAATACTTCGAAGACAAGTACAACCGTAGAAGTTCTAGCCCTATGTCACCAAAGACAGGTGTTCAAGTATCCAAATGCACTTGCAAAAAGGCCATATTGAAACCTAAACCCAGTGGAAAACAAATAACCGAGGCCACTTTCTTGCAACAGCTGTACGAATACGAGCATGCAAAAGAAACCCGTACTGGCACAACTGCAACGAATCCGAAGAGTCCCCAACCATCGACAAGTGGAATTCACAACAACTCCATTGAAATTGCTTTAAGCGATAATGACATTTCCGATGAAGACTCTGAGGTTTGCTGTGTATGTAAGAGTTTTTACCCACCATCGGAAAAAAATCCTTATCTTAAAATTGTTAATTGGGCCTATTGCGATAAATGCAGTCATTGTGTGCATCTATCTTTTTGTCACGAGAAACGAGTCATAAGGAGAGGAGACACGTTTTCGTGTCCCCACTGTGTTTAGTTAATTAATTATTGCGTTACGTGTTCTCCCTTATCATGCTTTTCATATTGTTCTCGTCTTAACATTTATATAATCGTGCGTAGTCTTTTAAACGAGAAACATAAGTACCAATCTTAAAAACACCAAGTCGGAAGGGATGTGTGTATAGTTGTGATTGACGGCAAAACCATACACATATCCGTACTGTTATCATTTTTCAATTTTTGCTGTGTAAAATCTGAAAAGGATATTGTCGTTTCAAATTATATATATATATATATATATATATATATATATATATATATATATATATATATATATATATATATATATATATATATATATATATATATATATATAAGCAGGATAAGGGAAGTTAGATACAGTTAAAATTTATTTTACGACACGGGGTCTCGATCGAAAAGGATACTAGTCCGTTTTATCAGCTCGAATTGTAAACGTCATTTGCAATTGAGACCGTCGAAACGTTACTGACGTTATATTTATTTCTTCATGGTTATATCACAATTGTACCTATTTATTATTCGTTTGAGCCCATTTTGGCATGTTAATTGTTTTAAAATGAAGAAGACACTCTCCTTATACCGTTGCACTAAAAATCAATGTAAATCCCCCTTCGAGAGCCTCATGCAACTTCACAACATCCGGGCGTCCGAACCTACCGGTGCGCCCAAGCGGCACAGAGAGGTCAAATGGGTCATTCTCTATTTTTAGTAAGTAAATGTTTTCGGATTGTTCTGATGAAATTTCATGTTGTTGTTAGTTTGTTTACTGTTCATATTTCAATAATCCTGCACTTTTTTGCTACTTTTCGCTTAATGTCAATACGCATGCGCCAGTCGTATAATTAAAGTGTCCGAACCTACCAGTTTCCAGGCTATATGTATTTTAGCGGGGGTCCCCTTTGGCTTTCCATAGATTACAAAGATGATGCTAAGTGTAAACAAGAACTATATTTAAAAAGATATTCGATGTTTATCCTGACTTTGAAATAATTTTATAAAGTTTCATAGGTTGAAATTTCGTCTGATGATGCGTTTGGTAGTTATCACTAGAGTGACAAATTGAAACAAGTTAAATTTAAAAGCGTTTTTTGTTGCTTTAACCTTATTTAATGCGCTCAGTTGCTCTGTAACAAATCAGTCGTCACTCATTAAAGTTTCATAGGTTGAACATTCGTCTAATGATGCGTTTGGTAGGTATCCCTGGAGTGACAAATCGAAACATGTAACATTTATCAGCGTTTTTTTCCTCTTTACTCTTTTTTAACGCTCAGATAACATCATGCTCTGTAATGAAGCAGTCGCCATTCATTAAAGTTTCATATGTTGAAATTTCGTCTTTTGATGCTTTTGGTAAGTATCACTGGAGTGACAAATTGAAACAAGTAACATTTATTAACGTTTGTTTTTCTTTAACCTTATTTAAAGCTCAGTTGCACTGCAATTAAGCAGTCGCCACTCATTAAAGTTCGCCCCTGTGTTTCTAAAATTGTTACGGAAGTACGACTCTTCTGACCATGCAGACATGTCTTTTGTTTCAATGGGATATACGAACAATCAATCATCTAACGATTGGATAATGAATATTTTTTTCTGTTCTACAATTTGTGTTACGACCCGTGAATTGTGTGGAAAACTTTTTTATTGGATTCACTATTGCAAAAGTTGCCATGGCTGAGATGTTAAGGCGATACAAATGTTATCAAAAGAAAATCGGTTCGATTTGAGAGCGTATTTGTTTCTTTTTTAAATTATGTTCTTGTAATTATTCTTGATTTTTTTTTGTTTCGTTGTTCAAATATATCAAAAATAGCCATTTAACTCAATCTTTGAACATGAACTGAGAACACGGTTCATTAATCTAAATGTTCCAATCACTAATACGAATGAAGGATATTATGCAATGATCGGTTTTGTAAAATGCTACAAAAGACTAAGATACATGATCAATCCCTTCTTAGCTAATCACGTTGTGTTGAACAAATAAACAAATGCGTCGGGTATATGTAACGTTCACACTAAAAGTTTTAAAGACTTGTTTTCAATTGGTTTCAGTTTGCCTTTTTATTTTCTGTTTATGTTTTTTAACTATTCCCTTGAAATCATATTCATGCCAGGGCATTGTCTTTCAAGCCTTGTAAAACATCAATAACGTGTATTCAACCTGTTACAAATACGACTTTTTACCACTCAATACCGATGTGGATGTGTTCAATAACGTTTAATGAATAATAAAATAGTCACATTCTTTCAAGCCTTGTAAAACATTAAATAAGCGTATGTAACCAGTTTCAACTACATTTACTACTTATTACCACGCAACATCAGTGGGAATGCGTTCAATGACGTTTAATGAATAATATGATTCGAGGCGAAGTCAAGCCACGACCGGTTATCTCGTGCGCCAGCTCTTTTTTGAGATGCATTAAAAATGAGCCAATGCTACTTCCGAAGTGGCGCTAAGTCCCGGATGTTTTGAAATTTAACGGATAATTTTACATGGTGATTGGGTTTTATAAGTTGTTTCAACATATATCGCATTATTTTTAAAAACCGGCCAATGTAGTGCGATTCAGCGATTATCAATTCATTAAAAGATGCACATAAACATACAATCACATCCAATTTGGAAAAATGAGGATCTTTATAAGTTGTGGCATGGTAGAATTCGTATACACAAATCGATGTCTTATGTCTGTGTGACGAGCAAATTCCCAGTCAATTAAATCGCTCATTACATAAAACGATTGCTTGTAACATGTACAAGTTAATCTGTGCACAAAAACATCGGATTCTGGCCTATTTAATAGATACATTTGCATTTTTCAAAAAGAGATGGAGTCAATGCCAAGGAGGTGGCGCTCAGAATAGGAGGTGGCGCCAATGCGTATTTATAGCTACTTTTAAGTGAGCTATATAATGTAATGGTTTCTATTATGTTTACTACAAGACTTAGATTTTTTTTGTAAGAGACTCAGCCCATTTGAGTCTCGTGGGTTTTTAATAAGAAAAAGTAGTCTTCGAATAATGTCTTGAGGTTTTTCTATAATTTGACCTAGTGACCTAGTTTTTGACCCCAGGTGACCCAAATACAATCCCAACCCAGATTTCATCAAGATAAGCATTCTGTTCTGATCAAATTTTATAAAGATTGGATGAAAACTGTGACCTCTGTTGTCTACACAAGGTTTTTCTATTATTTGACCAAGTGACCTAGTTTTTGACCCCAGATGACCCAAATACAATCTCAACCCAGATTTCATCAAGATAAACATTCTGACCAAATTTCATAAAGATTGGATTAAAACTGTGACCTCTATTGTCGACTACGACTAATGGGGTTGTTTACCCTCGGGACTTCGGTTAGAAACCATTGCCCGAGCACACTATTAACATAAAACTCTACGTTAAAAAAACGAAAACGGCTATAATATGGTCAGCCCGATTTTACTGGGCTGTACCATTTATAATACAACAATACATTGCAGTGTTGATGCGATGCTTCAATAAAAATCTATTGGTTAAAAAATATCTGTACTTTTCTATTCAATAAGCGTTAAAAACGCAGTACTCGATAAACTTAATGGACAATGTCTTGCCTAAAGCTGTTAGAAAGCGGCATTTTAATTGGTTGACAGTATTTAAAAGCCTGGCTCTGATTGGTTATCTCTTTCACGTCCGCGCAAACGCATATAGGTTTATCCGTTTTGAGGTGTAAAATTCACACAAAGAACGACCTAGACATGTCGTCTGCTCTTTGCACGGACGTGAAAGAGACAACCAATCATATTGTTTGGAGTCTGCTCTTTTGCACATGTAAAATGTAAACAAAGCAGAATTTCATTAGGAAATGTATGAAACAAGAAGGAATAATAACATCCATTACTACTTGAATCTATTTGAATCGAATATGATTGGTATCTGTTATTAAACTACTATGAAGATGTTATATTAATATCATTGCTATTATTATTATTATTATATGTATGTTGTTTGTGTTGAAAAGAGAGAGGAGGAGAATAGCCCAATTTTTATAAGTAAATATGATGAAAAACACATGTGGCATCATCATTACTAGACCCACTGTTCAGTATATATTGCAATGGGTTTGTTGGAGTCTTTAGTCTTTGTGATCTGTTTTTTTTAATGTTAAAATCAATATAGAATTACTTTAATTTTATGTTTCTATGAAAGAAAAGAAATACACGGAAGTGTAATGTGTTGGAAATAAGCAAAAATTATTAATATTATAGGATTTTACAGATCACAAAGTGGTTTAACATTGCCACTATGTATTAGATCTATGAATAGTTGGAATTTGTTGTTAGAGTTATATGTTTTACAAAGAACTCTTAGCGATGGGAAGATATAAGGATTAACAAACATTAATTAATAGGGAAAGAAAAGCCTGGTTTTTTATAGCTCTAATAGGAAAAGGGGGATTTGCATGTAAACATGCAATTATATAGAAATATAACAACAAATTGTATTTGTTAATTGTAATTTAGTTCTTAATTTATAATATATTCTGTATTGTAGTTGGTGTGTATTCGTAAATGTGGCACAATGTTGAACACTTGCAGACAGGGAATATAGCCGTAATGCTCCAACATATGACCCTGTCTGTATGGAACTTAAGGAGTATTGGGCTATGAAGAAGAAACCTCCCCCAGAGTGGCGTTAAGACAATATTTACGAGAAAGTCAATAGTAATATTAGTATATTACAGTTAATTACGTACTTGTCGCCAAAAAACGGTTACCTTTATAGGGCCACGTAAGAATTATAAGGTAAAACAATGTATTTTACAGTTAAAAATTAAACAAGACAAAGATGTTTCTATATAAAAGTAAATTATGTACATTATGTACAAAGCTGCAAGCATTTATTAATAGGTTAAATACATGATGCCACCCTGGGCGGTTTAAAGAAAGAGTTTGGGAGTGTAGGCTGGTGTGGGTGGGGCCAGCCAGAAGGGGTAGTACTACTGGGAAGAGTACAAGGGAGGTACTAGTAATTGTGGAGGTGAAGTTTTACGATGGTTGTGTCCCGTAGACCAGAGGGAGTGGACAGTAAATGGAAATTAGAAATGGAAAATGATGGATAAACATTTAAGACAATATGATGTTGTTATATTGAAATAATCCAGTAAAATGGTATTGGTTAAAGAAATACCAAGTCATACTAAGATGCAGGAAAAAAACCAGCAAGATGCCTTAATCTAACCTATAATACTAAATATATAGGGGATGAAGAAGAGTAATCAAAGTACTGACAGTACTGGTGTGACGATGCTTTTGAAGAGGATTGATATAAAAGCATCTATTTAAGTTTATCTACATCACCACAATTGTGTATGTTGGTACGAAAAGTTTGGGTAGGAAAAATAATGCGAACGAAAATTTTGGGTACAAAAATTATGCCAAAAAAATTGGGTACGAAAAAAGATTTGGTTACGAAAAAAAAATTGGGTAAGAAAAAAAATTGGGTACGAAAAAAATTTTGGGTACGAGCAAAAATTTGAGTATGAAAAAACATTGGGTACGAAAAATGTAGGGTACGAAATTTTTTTTGGGGATACGGGGAAGTAGTACCCGAGGGAAACTTGATCCATTTAGCGAAACTGGGAGGCGGGTTACATTCTCGATCAAATATAACAAGAAATATCTATTAAAAGATATTCGACGTGTATTTTCTTTACCACTTATCTTAAAAAAACGTTCTGTTACAGTAAAACGTTTGTGGCTTTTGACATTGCGCTTCAGCATATAAATTCAAAACTTGACATGCTCTTTAATTACACCATGCTCTTCAATTTCACATTTATATCATACCAAACTTTATATTTCGTTGTTTCCTTTCCTTAGTTAATGATGCGATGTGTACGGACTTGATTTCACATGCCCATGTGCATGAACATAAAAATTTTCTCTTTTGATTATTGTTTTTTTCTCTAATTCAATAAGCTTAGGCATGTTTGTTCGTTAAGTACAGCAATAATTTCATGATGATTCCCGAAAGTAGGTATGAGCACATAGTCGTAAGAGCACTTGAATACGTGAGTTCACCCATGAACACATGGTAAGGTTAACTAAATCTCCTCGATATGACCTAATATGTGTTTAAAAGAGCAAACAATATCCAACAAACGAATGAATTATCAAACATAGTATGTGCACTGATGTGGCTCTGTAATTTCTGTTTGAAAAGGTTATTAAATATGTAAAATGAGAAAGCACACACAGGAGCGAGTTTTGCAGATGTCAGACGGCTATTATGCTGTTTATATACCATTGTCGCTACAACATTTACAAATGGCAGGTTCGAAATAATTCGTTTTCTTTACACTCATGATCGCGTTGAACGTTAATTATACAAGTTTTAAATCGCAATTTATTCACTGAATCACGACAAATGTCAAATACAATACAGACAATGAATAGTTGTTTCATAGATCTATAAACATATAATGAATTGAATATAACTGATTTAAAATTAACTTTTTCAAGCTATTATTGAATCTTTTTCCAGAATATGCTGTCCTATTTATAGCTGAGCTTCCTATACCTTTATCAATGATAATCAGCGAGGTATGCCGATTAGAAAAATGGATCTCAATCGGACTGGCTCGGTCTTTTACATAGGTCGCCATTGTGAAGAATTTTTTCATAGTATGATAACTTAGACGAGCTGCTTGGCAGCATCGTCAAAAATGGTACAAACGTACCTCATTTGCTATATAAGCAAAATATCAATTTTAATAGAAGTTAAGGTAAACAAACAAACAAACAGTAAAGTACAGGTGTACCTTATATACTATAATACTTAATATAGCAATTTTAAAAATAATTAAAGTACCAACGAGTTGGTAGTGCCCTTTAAAGGGCTAAAATGGGTTTTGCAAGGTGTACATGACCCTGCTCCTTGCACTCCTGTCTGACATGGCTCTTCAAGTTTGAAGGAGAAGGTGGTATCAGAGGGGAAGGGAGGGGGTGCAATGTAGCCAACATACCCGGCTTACTGGACAGCCTCGTCCTTTCTTTTAAATAAAAACTGCTATAAAATATGAATATATTAAGAAACTGAAGAATGTAAATGGTGGACTAACGTCATACTCTTATAAAAAAAAGTTTTAAAATAAGGAATACCAGGTCAATACCATTGGCCTGATTTAGAAAGGGCAAGGTTGAACAATAATCCCGTTAAAAACTAAAACAAAGTTGTGTCGAAATGACACAAATCCAACACACTAACAATGACCATGTTAGACTTGTGCAAAAATAACACGGTTTAAAACAAATCAGTCACATGACTGAATAATAGGGTGGGTGTTGGCTGCTCTCCCTCCCCCAATGACCTAGATCTTGTCAGTTATCTGACAGTCTAGAAGATATTTGGCAGAGAAGACCGGGCCCCTAGCTGCTCCCTTGGGGTCTAGCACGCTGGAAAGGTTTGAAACTAGTCCATAGGAGTGCAATGAAGCTTCGAGGTGGTCCCTCTGCGCCTTATGGTTTTGGCAGTGCAGCAGCATGTGGGGCGCAGTGAGGGGTTCCTGGCACCTAGGACATACAGGGTCTACACCGAGGACATACTTTCCCGCGCCACCTGGTAATAGGGTGGTTCCCATCCTCAGGCGCGTGATGGCTCTGTCAAGCACAATGCTTGCTGAGTATCTGTCAGGCAGCCTGAGGGTTTTCACGGGTCTGATAAAAGTATGTCGACGGGAGGCCAAATTGTCAGTCCGGAGATTCCACCGACCCACGACAATTTTTTTTATCAGGGAGTAGATCTCAGTAGGTGCCAGGGGTTCCCCAGCATCTAAGGCCCCCCTCAAGAGGCCCTCCTTAGCCCCCCTGTCAGCCTGTTCATTCCCACTGATGTTGACATGTGCTGGACACCATACTAATGTGACCTTTAAAGATTTGTCTAGGCACTGTTGATGAAGTTCCAAAATGCTAGTTAAAATATCAGGTCTTGATCTGCTATTTCTGTTTTTTATAAACTCAAGAGATGACATTGAGTCTGATAAAATAGCAGTTTTAGTAGGTTTATTGACCAATATCCAGCACAAAGAGTATTTAATTGCCAAAAGTTCTGCTGAGAAAATAGAGAGATTGTTGATGAGCCTGTGCGTTTTGGTAATATTTTTCGAAGGAACAACAAAAGAGTTGGCTACCAAACCAGAGTTAGGGCATTTGGAGCCGTCTGTATAGATTTTTAGATGCTCATCATACTTATTATCTATGAGTGAGAAAGGTTCTGACTTGATGAGTTGTGGCAAGTCAGTTTTTGTTCTTTATTAGAGAGTGATAGGTCATCATCAATGGGTCCAAGCGTTCAGGGGGGGGGGTCTTGGAGGGCCTCAGGTCTGCTACAGGTACCTTGTTGAGGCCGGCATCTTCAACAAGGGTCCTAATACTCGCACCAAATGGTAGGGCGACATGCTTACGCTTAAGTATTTTCCCCTTGATGAAGGTGCCAGTCCCGACAAGTTTGTTTACAGGGTTTGAGCCATGCCAAGACTTAGCCCTGGCCCAGAAGTTAAGGGACTGTTGTTTTCTGCGCAAGTCAAGGGGTAGCATACCGGCCTCCTCTTCAAGCAGTGCACATGGTGTACAGTTTAGGGCTCTCAGAGCTATCCTAAGGGCCTTGTGTTGAATGGCATCAACCATTTTAGGGCGTTTGGCTTTGCACATGCATAGATCTGGGCTCCATAATCTAGCTTTGGATGTATAAGGGACTTATAGAGAGTTAAGAGGCTATTTTTATCTGATCCGAAACCTGTGCCTCTTAACATTCTCATTAAGTTTAGGTCCCTTTCGCACCTTTCTGCCAAATATTTGAAATGGTGAGTAAAGATTAACTGTTTATCTAGGTACATACCTAGAAATTTCACCACTTTTTCAAAAATAATTTTGGTGCCGCCTAAATTTAAGTCCAAAGAGTGCTGAATTTGGTCACCAAATAATACTCCTACTGTTTTGGTTGGAGAAATTTTAAATCCCCATTCAATAGACCATTTCCATATAGAGTCTAAGCCTGCTTGAGCCCTTTTCTGCAGGCGTAACATGTTAGACCCATTTAACCAAGTGCCTGAGTCGTCGGCAAACTGGGAGATAACCGTTCCCGAGTCTTTTACGGCGTCAGTTAGGCCGTTTATGATGAGGGAGAACAGAGTTGGGGATATAACGAACCCCTTGGGGGTGCCGCGGTCGGTTATGGCTTCCTCTGATAACTCCCCATCTACCCTGACCTGGATTTTGCGACCCTCTGGGAAAGCTCTGAGGTAGTGAAAACAGTATCCAGTGATTCCATAGTCATAGTGATTCAATAAAGGTCACAGTTTTCATCCAATCTTTATGAAATTTGGTCAGAATGTTTATCTTGATAAAATCTGGGTTGGGATTGTATTTGGTTAGTCAGGTGAGCGATTCAGGGCAATCATGGCCCTCTTGTTTTAATTTGTTGCCATAAGGACCAAAATTTTTGACGTAGGAACAAAATGAAATGACGTGCATAATGTCCATAATGCCATCTATCCATGTTTCAAGTTTCATGAAAAAATATTTAGAACTTTTAAAGTTATCGCAGGATCCAGAAAAACACTATTTTTAGCAGTATTTCCAGTTTATTTGTTGCCATAGCAACCAGAATTTTTGACATAGGAACAAAATTAAATGATGTGCATAATGCCCATAGTGCCATCTATCCATATTTCAAGTTTTATGAAAAAATATGAAGAAGTTATCGCAGGATCCAGAAAAGTGTGACAGACAGACAGACCCACAGACTCACAGACAGACAGACAGACAGACACACAGAGCGCAAACCGGTAGGGGACAATAAAAACACACACACTGTACCGGTAAGCTTTCTGCCCATGAAACCGGAGTTTAGATGATTTGTCAACATAATAAATACCTGTATTATTCTTTGGGTATCACATCATAACATAATACCTACACAAAATTTCAAATATTTTGGAAAAAAGAATCGATACTTGGAACTTGACGCTTTAATTCACATTTGCCCCAAACTTTTAACAAATCTCAAGTTTAATTTACCTCGGATATTAGACGCATAACTGGACTTAACATAAATTGCATCTTGGAGTTATAAATGCACTCTTTCTGAATGCTAATTGATGAAAAAAACTAAAACAAAATAATAATATTTATTCCGAGTTTTTGTTAATAAGCATATAAGTTGAAAGTATGCTTAGTATATTCACAAAATGTTATTGTTGTAATTAAAAAAATAATCAGAAAATTTCTTATCCAGATAATGAGGTAAGTGTTTAAAGTGTTGATGATTATAATATACTAGTAAAAGCTTGTGACAAATAGATTAGACAAGAAATTTCAAACGTTTTTGGCATGAACATGATTGAACATAAAAACAAACACTTCATACTATAAGAACAAGCATTGTTCAAAACACAGCACATATTAACATTATCACCAACACAAACTAAAGCTTCAAATACTGAAATTATCATACCCATAAATATATGAGCCGCACTATGGAAAAACAGGGCTTAATGCATATATGGGTTGCGTTCTGAGAAATCTGGGCAGTCTGCACAGGTTAATCAGGGACGACACTTTCCGCCTAAATTGGAATTTTGCTAAGAAGAGATTCAATTTAAATGTTATAAAAGCGGAAAGTGTCATCCCTGATTAGCCCGTGCAGATTGCAGACACTAATCTGGGACGACACTTAACGCACATGCATTATGCCAATTTTTTTCAAAATGCGACTAATATATGAGTGGCACTCTGAAACAAGAGATTGCCAAGCAATAGCTGGTCCCCTACCGGTGAAACTCAACAAGAGATTGCCAAGCAATATTGTCCCCTACCGGTGAAACTCAACAAGAGATTGCCAAGCAATATTGTCCCCTACCGGTGAAACTCAACCATTGTCAGTATTTATTTATTTTATATATTTGTTGCCATAGCAACCAGTATTTTTGACGTAGAAACAAAATGAAATGACGTGCATAATCTCCATATTGCAATCTATCCATGTTTCAAGTTTCATGAAAAAATATTAAGAACTTTTTAAGTTATCGCAGGATCCAGAAAAGTGTGACGGACTGACTGACAGACAGACACACAGACTGACAGACAGACGGAGTGCAAACCATCAGTCCCCTCCGGTTTCACCGGTAGAGGACAGAAACAGGGCTTAATGCATAAGTGTTAAGCATCATTGCAGATAAGCCTTTGCAGTCCGCACAGCCTAATCAGGGACGACACTTTCCCCCTAGAATGGATTTCATTAAGAAGAGACTTCAGTTAAATGAAAAATTCCATAAACCTGAAAAGAGTTGTCCTTGATTAGCCTGGGTAGACTGCGCAGGCTGATCTGGGACAAAACTTAACGCATATGCATTAAGCCCTGTTTTTCCACAGCGCCGCTCATAGGTTAATTGCATTATTTAAATATCAAGGACTGAGCATCCCTCTATTGCACGTGATAGTGACACAGAAATCTTAAACAGTTCCTTTCTCAATTCTTGACTGTATAACAAGCATTTCTAGACCTTCATTACAATCACAGTTTCAGACCATTATTTGGATCCAAAATTAAAAACCTAAATGTAAAACCTCTTAAAGCTTAGAAATGTATGCTGTTTGAGATACAGTTTAATTTTATGTTTGTTTGAGAATTTCGCCATATTCAACTGTCATATAACAGCGGTATATTATTCCAAATCATACTTTTTCAGGGTAAACAGATCAATCACTTAGGTCGCTAAGTAGTCACACTATTAACCCTTTGCATGCTGGGAAATTTGTAGTCTGCTAAAATGTTGTCTGCTAAATTTCAAAAATTAGCATTTTCTTTGATTTTTTTTTCAAAGAATACTATCAGAATAGCAAACAGTTTGGATCCTGATGAGACACCACGTTCTGTGGCGTCTCATTTGGATCCAAACTGTTTGCAAAGGCCTTCAAAATTCGGTTCCCGCACTAAAAGGGTTAACTAAGATATCATGAAACAATACATGACAGATCTGACTGTTTTGACAACTGAATAAAATTTTAATAACCCATTTCTTTTAAGTGATTATTTAACATTAAGAACTACAAAACAGCACAATCAGTGTGTATAAGTAACATTTTAAGAAAAATACAAAGAACATTTGCGGAAGAACACAATTTTAACTGCTATAACACTTCAAATAATAACAAGACATATTATTATAAAAATGAGTTGCGGACAAATGATTAAATGCACTGAACTCTTATCACTAATTTTAAATGTAAGAAATTATAAAAAAATCTGGAATAAGTCACATTACTTCTAATAGTTAAATTTTCATAGGGTAATAAGTAGAATGAAATGCAAAGTAAGGGTTGTCTTTCAGGAGATCTATCTATGTATGAATTTCGATATGATAGCTTTCATAGAATTTGAGAATTACGTTCCAAACAAGGGCTGTTTGTAAAACATGCATGCCCCCCATATGGGCTGTCCGTTGTACTGGCAGCCATTGTGTGAATACGACTTTTGTCACTGTGACCTTGACCTTTGACCAAGTGACCTGAAAATCAATAGGGGTCATCTGCAAGTCACGATCAATGTACCTATGAAGTATCATGATCCTAGGCAAAAGCGTTCTTGAGCTATCATCCGAAAATCATTTTACTATTTCGGGTCACCGTGACCTTGACCTTTGACCTTGTGACCTTAAAATCAATAGGGGTCATCTGCGAGTCATGATCAATCTACCTATGAAGTTTCATGATCCTAGGCATATGCGTTCTTGAGTTATCATCCGAAAATCATTTTACTATTTCGGGTCACTGTGACCTTGAACTTTGACCTAGTGACCTGAAAATCAATAGGGGTCATCTGCAAGTCATGATCAATCTACCTATAAAGTTTCATGATCCTAGGCATATGCGTTCTTGAATTATCATCCGAAAATAATTTTACTATTTCGGGTCACCATGACCTTGACCTTTGACCTAGTGACCTCAAAATCAATAGGGGTCATCTGCGAGTCATGATCAATCTACCCATGAAGTTTCATGATCCTAGGCGTATGCGTTCTTGAGTTATCATCCGGAAACCATTTTACTATTTCGGGTCACCGTGACCTTGACCTTTGACCTAGTGACCTCAAAATCAATAGGGTTCATCTGCAAGTCATGATCAATGTACCTATGAAGTTTCATGATCCTAGCCCCAAGCGTTCTTGAGTTATCATCCGAAAACCACCTGGTGGACAGACCGACCGACCTACTGACCGACCGACCGACATGAGCAAAGCAATATACCCCCTCTTCTTCGAAAGGGGGCATAAAAAGAAAAAGTATCACGATTAACAAGGGTTGTAACTCCAAAACTAGGCGATGCAGAGCTATTGATCATATGGAATTAGTTGAAATTAGTATCTTTGAAAGCCTGAGAGTTAGGCTTGAGACAAAAAGGAAGTATGAAAATAAACGAAGGGCATTAACGCCAGGTGCATAGCATCAGTTCTTGTACACTACACGTCTCAAATAGATTTATGTATGATGTTTCATGTTGATAGCTTTAACAGTTTAAAAAGTTATGCTCCACACAAGGGGAAGGGGAAACTGCTACTCTCATAAGTTACTTCCATATGTTGCCTAGTCTGGCTTGATTGGTCATTGGCGGTGCAGGTACAACTTAAACCTACTCTAAGCACTCTTAAGTATACTTAAAAGTACCCCGGGTTCTGAAAATATACTAAAAAGTATCCGGCCAATCTGGACTGTACCCAAGTTTTATTCCCACCCAAAATCACGTCTCAAATAGATTTATGTATGATGTTTCATGTTGATAGCTTTAACAGTTTAAAAAGTTATGCTCCACACAAGGGGAAGGGGAAACTGCTACTCTCATAAGTTACTCCCATATGATGCCTAGTCTGGCTTGATTGGTCATTGGCGGTGCAGGTACAACTTAAACATACTTTAAGCACTCTTAAGTATACTTAAATGTACCCCGGGTTCGGAAAATATACTAAAAAGTATCCGGCCAATCTGGACTGTACCCAAGTTTTATTCCCACCCAAAATCCGATGTCGTTAAACGCATTACTGGATAGGAAAAAATATATCTTAAAAAAACAAAAAAAACCTGCCTCAACATGCTTTTAGAGCACGAGTTACAAAATATACATGCCATTTAACAGAACATTAACATACATATGACCATAATTAATTTGAACAAGGGCTGTTTGTAAAACATGCATGCCCCCCATATGGGCTGTCCATTGTAGTGGCAGCCATTGTGTGAATATAATTTTTGTCTCTGTGACCTTGACCTTTGACCTAGTGACCTGAAAATCAATAGGGGTCATTTGCAAGTCACGATCAATGTACCTATGAAGTGTCATGATCCTAGGCAAAACCGTTCTTGAGTAATCATCCGAAAATCATTTTACTATTTCGGGTCACCGTGACCTTGACCTTTGACCTTGTGACCTCAAAATCAATAGGGGTCATCGGCAAGTCATGATCAATCTACCTATGAAGTTTCATGATCCTAGGCGTATGCGTTCTTGAGTTATCATCGGAAAACGATTTTACTATTTCGGGTCAACGTGACCTTGACCTTTGACCTAGTGACCTCAAAATCAATAAGGGTCATCTGCGAGTCATGATCAATCTACCTATGAAGTTTCATGATCCTAGGCGTATGCGTTCTTAAGTTATCATCCGGAAACCATTTAACTATTTCGGGTCACCGTGACCTTGACCTTTGACCTCAAAATCAATAGGGGTCATCTGCAAGTCATGATCAATCTACCCATGAAGTTTTATGATCCTAGGCGTATGCGTTCTTGAGTTATCATTCAAAAGCCATTTTACTATTTCTGGTCACCGTGACCTTGACCTTTGACCTAGTGACATCAAAATCAATAGGGGTCATCTACGAGTCATGATCAATGTACCTATGAAGTTTCATGATCCTAGGCCCAAGCGTTCTTGAGTTATCGTCTGACAACCACCTGGTGGACGGACCGACAGACCGACCGACATGAGCAAAGCAATATACCCCCTCTTCTTCAAAGGGGGGCATAAAAATAAGAAGCCGAAAACGACCAAATTAGACTTAGAATTCCCGGGTACGTTTTAATATATTTTCCATTCCCATGGTACACTTCAGTATACGTAAGAGTACCACAGGTTAATTTAAGTATTACCCAAGCTGACAACTACCAATCAAGCCTTAGTATGGCGACTCAAAAAATATAGATGTGACAAACAAAGACACTCGGAGAGATAGTGAGACAATCAACAATATTTTTTTAAAATAAAGTTTAATTTTATGTTTGTTTGAGTATTTCGACATATCCAACTGTCCTATAACATCAGTTGTTTAATCCAAATCTTACTTTTTCTGGGTAAACAGATTAGTCACTTAGGTCGCTAACTGACAACAGTCCTTCTTCTAAGTATTCACATTTTTAACTAAGACATCATGAAACAATACATGACAGATCGGACTGTTGCAAATAACAAAAGATTTTATCAAAATGGCCAATGTCCCCAGGTCACCAAACTAAGTCCTGACAGAACAGCTCAGTTTTTATCAGTTTTAGTAAACGTTAATTAGGCACTACGAACCATCAACGACAGACAAAAAGTGATCACAAAAGCTCACCATGAGCATGTTACTATTATGCTCAGGTGAGCTAAACATATTATAGATATCTAACCCAAATGAAATAGCCTCAATGCAACAAAAACAAATTCTTGTAATTTGTGTTAAAACATCAATCTAGTAGTCACTTGACAACAAGAAAACAAAACCTTTAGTTAAAAGATACTAGTATAACAAATTCCATAAGTTTACATGTGAAGTATTTGTTTTGTTAAAATGTTTTATGCACATTAATGTAGACTAATAACACAATATTGTTCTCCCATTTTTTGAAAACAAATATCAATTTGGCATCATTTTCATGAATCATTTGGAACTTTGTAGTGTTTCTCCCTTTTTCAAAACCATTATACATTTGGCAATATTTTGCTTGAATCATTTGGAACTTTGTAGTGTAAGTTTATCAAATATGTCTCTCTGCTTCTGCAAACAATCACACTGAACCACAATACCAGAATTTTGCTGGCATTTTTCCTTCAACATGTATCCATAGCTGAATTAATCAATAATAAAATGGGAAGAAAGTGGATATCTTTCTTTAAAAATTAGAAAGAACTTATGAAGAAACGTAGTAAAATTCTGAGAATTATTATGTGAGCAAACTATGACTTTTGGAAACTTTTTAAAGAAACTTTACTGAAATAAATTCATTCATTTGTATCAAGCATCCACAATTATACGCCTTTTATGGGTTAAAGGGGCCTTTTAACAGATTTTGGCATTTTTTTAACTTATTCATTAAATGCTTTATATTGATAAATGTAAACATTGGATCGTAAAAGCTCCAGTAAAAAATCAAGAAAAAAAATTAAAAAAGGAAAAGAACATTGCCCGGAGCAGGTTTCGAACCAGTGACCCCTGGAGTCCTGCCAGAGTCCTGAAGTAAAAACGCTTTAGCCTACTGAGCTATTCCGCCGAGTACACATTCTTGACGTATTTTATACCTTATATAAGCAATCTTCGTAGTTCCACAAAATTTAACGACAAAAACAGAACTCTCCAAATTATTCAATCGTTTCGCGTTGCAACGCTTTATAATTTTTAGGTTTTAAAATCGTCAAAAGATGCATATAATGTCTATATTAGAGCATGGTTAATGTTCAGTATTACTATTTCCTCACAAATATCATAACTAAAACGAAAACTTACGAATCTGAAACAACTTTTTTCAATTTTGTCAATTTACCAAAGCGTGAAAAGATCCCTTTAAGTCAATTACCTAACTGATGGTAACAAGGAAAAAAACACGTTCAATGTATCAATTTAGAGTCTACACAAATTTCACTGCATCCCTGAAATACCAATACAAGTTACATATTTGTTCAAATAATCGTTGTAAGATTAACAAACATTACATTTATAACAAAACAAAGCAGATCCATTTAAAATTATGGCATTCTAATAAACACAATTGGCAGACATTGTTTTGTTTCCATGCGACCATCAATACACAGTGAAGCACTCAGTTGACGCCAATTTGGACGATAATTTGTATAAAGTAACTAATTCTTTGGAAATGTTATGCTTCATTGATCGTCAACTGGGCGAATCCGATCAGTGATTTATCACAGGGGGCTTCATGCGGTGCACAACCAGAGTTCTGAAAAGAGGTCACAGAAATATGCAGCTATGTTGTTAGAATAATATATACGAAGTCCCATACAGGGCCAATATTGACAGTTGTAATACCAACACTGCGCATTGGTAACATAAAGACATCAGCAAAAGACACTTCAATTGTCTCTTTGTAACAATTAAATAAAGACATACATAACATGCATATAAATTTTACTATATGGAAGTTCTATGATAACATTTTTAAGAATAAACACTTTTTGTTAAACACTTTGTGGCAAAGCTGACAAAAACAAGAAACCGTCGGAGACGGGTGATGCTCCCAAAAGTTTTTTTTGTCACAATATTGCACTATATATTCAGATAAAAGGAAACGTCTTGAGGGGCATAACTTTGTAAAAAATAATACGATGGATGGTTTAGCAACTTAAAAATTTCAAAGGGCCATAACTCTCTAAATAAGTCATCTAACCAGAACCCACAAATAACATACGCATCTCCTCAAGGTAGTTAAGCTTCCCACAAAGCTTCATTGAATTCCAGTCATTAGTTGCTGAGAAATAGCCCGGACAAGAATTGCACTATATGTACAGTTAATGGAAAATTTCGAAGGGCCATAACTCTGTGAAAATTCATCCAACCAGAACCGGCTGATAATATGCACATCTCCTCTTGGTATTGAAGCTTCCCATAAAGTTTAATTGAATTCCGGTCATTAATTGCTATGGAATAGCCCGGACAAAAATTGTGCACGGACGGACACACGCACGGACAGATGAAGAGGCGACTATATGCTCCCCCAAAAAATTTTGGGGGAGCATAAAAAGTACCAGTGTAACACTTTAAGCAATCATAAGGAATGCTGTTGATGATCAATTTGACAAATACATCTGCAATTGACAAGATAAAGCACTCATTATTTAGTGATGCCTTTTAGCAATCAGTAACTCTTCAATTATGCATGCGTATTTTACACACATCGATACTGTGAAGTGACTTACCAATGCAAAAGTTAGACTTTTTACAAGTTTATTGTCTAGTATCTTCTGTAAGTTAGCTGCCACTGAAAAAAAACAACACTAAATTAAGTTTGAATAGATATAATAGCTTAACCCTTTACCACTTAGATACGTATTTTTAGCATTTGAAGTCCCTTAGAAAGTTAAATTTAACTAGAGCTTTGTCACAGACGTGACAAATACCCCCACATGCCGCGTTGACACACTAAAAGACATCGTTTATGACTCAGCATGACCCATATTCAAACTTGACCTAGACATCATCTAGATATAACTTCTGACCAAGTTTGGTGAAGATGGGATGAAAATTACTTGAATTAGAGAGCAGACACCATGCTCAATGTTTAAAATACACGAAGTGTGACCTAGTTTTTGACCCGAAATGACCCATATTCTAACTTGACCTAGACATCATCTAGATACAACATCTGACCAAGTTTTGTGAAGATCGGATGAAAACAACTTGAATTAGAGAGCGGACACTTGATACGGACCGACCGACCAACCAACAGACAGACAGACAAGCTCACTCCTATATACCCCCTAAACTTTGTTTGAGGGGGTATAATTAAAGACCTTTATTACTGTATTCAAGTTTTAAAGGCTTCATTTCCAACCCTTAGATATTGATGAGCACTTGAAGACTGTTCTGGTTTTATGCTGTTTGCAAATAGCCATTTTCACTTTGCTTCTGAGTGGGAAAGGGTTAACAAGGGCTGTTTGTAAAACATGCATGCCCCCCATATGGGCTCTCCGTTGTAGTGAGAGCCATTGTGTGAATATGTTTTTTGTCACTGTGACCTTGACCTTTGACCTAGTGACCTGAAAATCAATAGGGGTCATCTGCCAGTCATGATCAATGTACCTATGAAGTTTCATGATCCTAGCCATAAGCATTCTTGAGTTATCATCCGGACACCATTTAACTATTTTGGGTCACCGTGACCTTGACCTTTGACCTAGTGACCTGAAAATTAATAGGGGTCATCTGCGAGTCATGATCATTCTACCTATCAAGTTTCATGATCCTAGGAATAAGCGTTCTTCAGTTATCATCCGGAAACCATTTTACTATTTCGGGTCATCGTGACCTTGACCTTTGACCTAGTGACCTGAAAATCAATAGGGGTCATCTGCGAGTCATGATCAATCTACCTATCAAGTTTCGTGATCCTAGGCCTAAGCGTTCTTGAGTTATCATCCGGAAACCATTTTACTATTTCGTGTCACTGTGACCTTGACCTTTGACCTAGTGACCTCAAAATCAATAGGGGTCATCTGAGAGTCCTGATCAATCTACCTATCAAGTTTCATGATCCTAGGCCTAAGCGTTCTTGAGTTATCATCCGGAAACCATTTTACTATTTCGGGTCACTGTGACCTTGACCTTTGACCTAGTGACCTGAAAATCAATAGGTGTCATCTGCAAGTCATGATCAATCTACCTATCAAGTTTCATGATCCTAGGCCTAAGCGTTCTTGAGTTATCATCTGGAAACCATTTTACTATTTCGGGTCACCGTGACCTTGACCTTTGACCTAGTGACCTCAAAATCAATAGGGGTCATCTGCGAGTCATGATCAATGTACCTATGAAGTTTCATGATCCTAGGCCCAAGCGTTCTTGAGTTATCGTCTGATAAACACCTGGTGGACAGACCGACCGACCGACAGACCGACATGAGCAAAGCAATATACCCCCTCTTCTTCGAAGGGGGGCATAAAAATGTTATTCGTCATACAGATGTGTTTCTTTTTACAATTACAAGTTTTAAGTTCACAGAATTTAAGAGAAAGCAATCAAGTTAGGCATTTAATGATTTTAATATTCTAAAAAATCAAAAATTGAAAGAAAACATAGGCATTTAATGATTCTAATATTCTAAAAAATCAAATATTGAAAGAAAACAAGAGCTTGTCACAGTAGTGCCAAATCCCCGCCAAAATGTGTTTGCTTGTATGACAACATTTGTTTGAGAGTAGAATAATATTTGTAAAAACAAATAAAGGGAGATTATTCATTATGCTCGGACAAAAATTAACTTTGAAATTAAATAAAGGGATATAATTGAAACACTAAGGTATATAGAGTTATGGTTCTTGGTCACTGCACTTCTCCTACTTGCCATCTGTTTAAGTTTCAAGTTTCAAGTAAATCCCTTTAGAAGATTTAGAGTTATGCTCCGGACAAAAATTTACTTAAAAATTATATAAAAGGGGAGATAATTCAAAAACTAAGGTAGATAGAGTTATGGTTCTTGGTCACTGCACTTCTCCTAGTTGCCATATGTTTATATTTCAAGTTTCAAGTAAAGGGGTATGCTCCGGACAAAAATTTACTTTTAAGTTATATAAAAGGGGAGATAATTCAAAAACTAAGGTAGATAGAGTTATGGTTCTTGGTCACTGCACTTCTCCTAGTTGCCATCTGTTTATATTTCAAGTTTCAAGTAAATCCCTTTAGTATATCTAGAGTTATGCTCCGGACAAAAATTTATTTTAAAGTTATATAAAAGGGGAGATAATTCAAAAACAAAGGTAGATAGAGTTATGGTTCTTGGTCACTGCACTTCTCCTAGTTGCCATCTGTTTATATTCTTAGTTTCAAGAAAATCCATTGAAAAGATTTGGAGTTATGCTCCGGACAAAATTTACTTTAAAGTTATATAAAGGGGAGATAATTCAAAAATCTAAGGTAGATAGAGTTATGGTTCTTAGTCACTGCACTTTTCCTACTTGCCATCTGTTTATATTTCAAGTTTCAAGTTAATCCCTTCAGTAGATTTAGAGTTATGCTCCGGACAAAAATTTACTTTAAAATTATATAAAAGGGGAGATAATTAAAAAACAAAGGTAGATAGAGATGTGGTTCTTGGTCACTGCACTTCTCCTAGTTGCCATCTGCTTATATTTCAAGTTTCAAGTAAATCCCTTCAGTAGATTTAGAGTTATGCTCCGGACAAAAATTTACTTTAAAATTATATAAAAGGGGAGATCATTCAAAAACTAAGGTAGATAGAGTTGTGGTTCTTGGTCATTGCACTTCTCCTAGTTGCCATCTGCTTATATTTCAAGTTTCAAGTAAATTCCTTTAGTATATTTAGAGTTATGCTCCTTACACAAATTTACTTTTAAGTTACATAAACGGGGAGATAATTCAAAAACTAAGGTAGATAGTTATGGTTCTTGGTCACTGCACTTCTCCTAGTTGCCATCTGTTTATATTCTAAGTTTAAAGTAAATCCATTGAATAGATTTGGAGCTATGCTCCGGACAAAGTTTCAACCGGACGGACAGACGGACAGGACCAATTTCTATATCCCCTTCGATTTTTTTTTCGGCAGGGATAACAAGCATTTGATCGTTATATCTGTTCTGATTTTTATCTGAACTTCTACTTAGAACAATGATTTTCCCAGTATTTTTTTATATATTTAATCACTAAACCTTTAATAAACATGGTTACACACCAACTATCATGTCTTTCCCATCCACAAGACCAGCCTCAACCAGTTCCCTGGATACACTGTCAGAGGAGTCTGAAACATAATATTATTGTGTATCAACAACATGACAATCATCCTGGTACTTTTTATCAGTTTATATCAACCCCCACCTATAACTAATTGTGCACGGCTCACGGCTGGTATTTTATTGGTGTAGTGATAATTTAAATATCGCTATGCAGACAATATAAACACAGCTAACATATATTAACCCATATTATACACCATAGATATAAAATAAAGTCTAATCATAGCCCCTCCCCCTTTCCGATCTAATAGGTGTTTTCCACAAGACTGCAGTTTCAAGTAATAAAATAGGAGCACAAATTGAGGGATGAGCATAAAAGTAACAAGAGCTGTCAGAAGACAGCGTGCTCGACTTTTCGAGTGCTTGACAGTATAACGTAAGCCATCATTGGAAAATTGTTCTTATTCAATAAGGTCAAGGTAATATAGTCATATTCTGGAAGAAGACCATAGTTGAAACATATTCATTGCTAATGTTTTAAAGAAGTGGTAAATTATAGACGATTCTGAGTTCAGGTATATTTTCCACAATCTATTGAACATTTGTAAAGACATAAAACAAACTAATAAGATTATATTTCAAGTTTGATAGCAATAGCTTGGGTGGGATGGTTGGACGGTCTTTCAAAAATGAACAAGGGCTGTTTGTAAAACATGCACGCCCCCCATATGGGCTGTCAGTTGTAGTGGCAGCCATTGTGTGAATACGTTTTTTAGCACTGTGACCTTGACCTTTGACCTAGCAGCGATTTTCCTCCTTCTTTATAAAGTACCGGTAAACGGTACTTTCCCAATCAAGCAAAAATTCCCAAATTCCCAAACGGCATCTGAAAAAATCCCAATCGACGTCCGAATTTTTTCTCAAAACGACCAAAATTTTCGTAACAAAACCCAACTTTCGGCGAGCGAACAAAGAAAATCGTATAGTTGTGTGTTACCACGCACTCGATTAATTTGGGGTTTTATTATTCAGCGCGTGCAATCAATAGTGTCGTTACTGTTTCCGGTTCTTTTGTCAGGCAGGCAGCGTACTGTTTTATGTCGGTTTGTAACCTTGCCTCTGTGGAAAGGGTGTTCAGTCTAATGAACAATCTTTGCACAAACAATCGGGACCGTCTATCACACGACACATTGACAGCACTAATGATGCTGTGCAGTGAGGTATGCCAGCAACTGATAGATGATCAAACATCAAAGATTGTTGAAATTTTCAAAAAAATGAAAGGCAGAGACATTGCTTAACAAGAGATTAAAACAACTTGTAATTGATTTTGTGTGTTCTTTATAATATTTTGTTATTTATTTCAACTTAATTACTTAATGGTCATTAAGGCATGCCTGCAAATGATTCTTTTAATGGGTATGTTCAATTAAGTATGAACTGTATGATGTATTCAATAAGACCCCAACTTCACGACGCGATTTTCCCAATTTAAGGATTTCACGACTCGATTTTTTCCCAATTTTGAGGTTTTCACGACTCAATTTTTCCCAATTGGACCGGTACGGGTACTTTTCCCAATTGGACAAGGTAAATCGCTGCCTAGTGACCTGAAAATCAATAGGGGTCATCTGCGAGTCATGATCAATGTACCTATGAAGTTTCATGATCCTAGGCGTAAGCTTTCTTGAGTTATCATCCAGAAACCATTTTACTGTGTCAAGTCACCGTGACCTTTGACCTAGTGACCTGAAAGTCAATAGGGGTCATCTGCGAGTCATGATCAATGTACCTATGAAGTTTCATGATCCTAGGCGTAAGCGTTCTTGAGTTATCATCCGGAAACCATTTTTCTAAGTTGAGTCACCATGACATTGACCTTTGACCTTGTGACCTGAAAATCAATAGGGGTCATCTGCGAGTCATGATCAATGTACCTATGAAGTTTCGTGATCCTAGGAATAAGCGGTCTTGAGTTATCATCGGGAAACCATTTTACTATTTCAGAATACTGTGACCTTGACCTTTGACCTAGTGACCTCAAAATCAATAGGGGTCATCTGCGAGTCATGATCAATGTACCTATGAAGTTTCATGATCCTAGGCATAAGCCTTCTTAAGTTATCATCCGGAAACCATTTTACTATTTCCGGTCACCGTGACCTTTGACCTAGTGACCTCAAAATCAATAGGTGTCATCTGTGAGTCATGATCAATGTACCTATGAAGTTTCATAATCCTAGGCCTAAGCGTTCTTGAGTTATCATCCAGAAACCATCTGGTGAAAGGACGGACAAACGGACGGACCGACATGTGCAAAACAATATACCCCCTCTTCTTCGAAGGGGGGCATAAATAATAAAAATAGATATTGTGTTTTTTTTACCATGTTTCAAAAGAAAAAATTGTTGTGTGTTTTGGGGGGAGTGGAGAGGGGGAATAATGTGGGGGTGTGGTCATTTATTAGATGATCTTTCAAAAATAAGAAAAAAAAGGAAAAACAATTATTTGGGGGGGGGGGGGGGGGGCGGGGGGGATGGTGGGATTCTGGGGTGGGGCGTGGTGGATGGTTTGGGTGGAGTCAATTGTGGTATGTCAGGTAAGTGTTGTTTTGTCAAAGTATGAATCAAATCTGATCTTAAATAAAGAAGTTAAGCAAATTTTTTTTTATTTGACCTTGAGTATCAAGGTCATTAAAAGGTCGAGGTCAAATTCAACTTGCCAGTTACAGTACCCTCATGACAGTAAAAAAAGTATTTGGAGTTTGAAAGCAATAGCCTTGATACTTAAGAATTAAAGTGTATCTAAACACAAAAGTTAACAAAATATTCAAAGTTACTAAGTAAAAAAAGGGCCATTATAATTCCGTCACATTAAGAATCTATATTTCACACAAACTGGACACATAATCCGTTTGGGCTTTTGCAATATTTTTTTTAATTAAACAACAAAGGGAGAGAACATGTTTAATACTTTTATTTTTAGAACTAGCTGTAAAATGAAAGTGACAAGTGCAAACCTTTGTTCATTATACATTACATTATATTGAATGTTAACTTGCTTTAACAAATCTGCATATGTTTTATGGGTTCTCCATTACAAACAAGAGCACCGCCTATATTCTTTTTAAAGGTGAAGGGACTCTCATTTTCAATCACAAAGGAGGGAGGGTTGGAGTGAAGAGGGGTGCATTGTGTGGGGGTGTGGACATTTATTACATTATCTTCCAAAAATGCCGAAATAAGGGAAAAAAAAAAATCAGGGGGGGTGGGGGGGTGGGGGGGGGGGGTGGGTGGGGGTGATGATTCTTGGGTGCGATGGTTGGACGGTATTTCAAACATAAAATAATCAATATATAGTGTTAAAAAAAAAAAAAAAAAAAAAAAAACCGCGGGGGGGGGATTCTTGGGTGCGATGGTTGGGCGGTATTTCAAACATAAAATAATCAAAATAAATAGTTTTGTTTTTTAACCGTTTAAAAAAAAAAAATTGGGGAGGGGGTGGGGTGGGGGGGGGGGTATAGTGTGAGGGTGTGGTGGTCATTTGTGAGATGATCTTAAAGAAAAAGGGGGGGAAGGGGGGAGGCACGGGCGATGGTTTGGGTGGAGTCTATTGTGGTATGTCAGGTAAGAGTAGTTTTGTCAAAGTATCAATCAAATCTAATCATAAATAAAGAAGTTATGGCAATTTTAGCAAAATTTAATAATTTGACCTTGAGAGTCAAGGTCATTCAAAGGTCAAGGTAAAATTAAACTTGCCAGGTACAGTAACCTCATGATAGCATGAAAGTATTTGAAGTTTGAAAGCAATAGCCTTGATACTTAAGAAGTAAAGTGGATCGAAACACAAAAATTAACCATATATTCAAAGTTACTAAGTCAAAAAAGGGCTATAATTCCGTAAAAATGACATCCAGAGTTATGCAACTTGTCCTTTTACTGTACCCTTATGATAGTTTGCGAGTGTTCCAAGTATGAAAGCAATATCTATGATACTTTAGGGGTAAAGTGGACCAAAACACAAAACTTAACCAAACTTTCAATTTTCTAAGTATAAAGGGCCCATAATTCCGTCCAAATGCCAGTCAGAGTTACATAACTTTGCCTGCACAGTCCCCTTACGATAGTTAATAAGTGTTGCAAGTATGAAAGCAATAGCTTTAATACTGTAGGAATAAAGTGGACCTAAACACATAACATAACCAAATTTTCAATTTTCTAAGTATAAAAAGGGCACATAATTCTGTCAAAATGCCAGTCAGAGTCACATTTCTTTGCCTGCACAGTCCCCTTATGATAATTAGTAAGTGTTGCAAGTATGAAAGCAATAGCATTGATACTTTCTGATAAAAGTGGACCTAAACGCAAAACTTAACCAAAATTTTCAATTTTTTAAGTATAAAAAGGGCACATAATTCAGTCAAAATGCACACCAGAGTTATCTTACTTAGCCTGCCCAGTCCCCTCATGATAGTAAGTAAGTGTACCAAGTTTGAATGCAATAGCATTGATACTTTCTGAGAAAAGTGGACCTAAACGCAAAACTTAACCGGACGCCGACGCCGACGCCAAGGTGATGACAATAGCTCATAATTTTTTTTCAAAAAATAGATGAGCTTATAAGAATATCCGAATTATAAACAAGAAATATCTTTAAAAACGATATACGGCATTGATAGTTCAATGAATGAGATCAAGGATAGCGAATGTCTTTTTCTGTGCAGTTCTTAGCTGCATCACACGCAGTATGGGATGTTACTCGGAGTTTTCGCGGCTTATTTTACATTATTACATATTGCAGGTCATAAACCTATAGAAACAAAACAGAAAACAAAAAGAAGAATGGAAGTGAAATTAAAACATATGAGTCAACCGGCCACACGCGAAGTATCCGTATTTATAGGAACCTGTTTTAGTGGTTTGTCTGGCATTGCCATTTGATTCGATTATTAACAGTATCGAGAATCATCCCGCCCATGCTGAATACATTAGTTAATATGGTGGAATAATTATTGTTAAATTAATCAAAAATACTATTTATCATTGTATTGTTGAAAACACATTAAATGACATACCATAATTATATTGCTGAATATCTTCATTTAACATATTTCTGGTCTAGAGAAAATTCCAGGTCACCTAGTTCATGGATAGCGTCTTTATTATATAACGATTATTTTACTGGCCGCGAACTTCGGTGATGACCTGTATATAAACTCGATACCTCGCGGGTTGAAATGCAATCCATTAAAGTGACGCCTCGCTTCCACTGCTCTTTATACTTTTACATGTTTACATGTTGACAGGAATATGGAAGTAAGTACTAAATACGAGAACATAGCCTTTAAGTATAAACGCTTTTGCAATCGTAATTCTATGAAAATAAAAGGTGCACGCACAAACTGTATTGATGTCGAGAATTGAGTGTAAAACTGTTCTATCTATTAAGCCTTTTCATTAGAGATAAAATTGTTTCATGCAGAATAACAGTGTAACAAAGACGCAGATATGTTTCCAATGTTCTGGTGGTATACTCAAATCAGCCAATGGAATAAATGAAGTGTATTCATTCGTACCTAGCTGCGGGGAAATTTTATTTGAATTTTATTGGACACTTACAAAGGTCAGGTAAGGTGAAAAGCTGGCTTAATACAGCTACGCCGAACAATATAAAAGCACACTGACAAGAAAACAATAGAACAACAAATAACATGGAACACATTTTCAACCTTTAATTGTCAACAAGATGAAACGAGAATAAGATGGTTACAATTGCACCTTGGACGACATTATGAATATTTCCTGTCTCTATGAAGTCTTAATTACAATTATCCAATATGCAAACACTATTTATAATAAGGCTAGGCAGGCCCGAACGTAGGCCAGGGGCCCTGAGGCCCGCCCCCCCCTCCCCAGATGGCTGTCAAGTTAGGATTTTTTTTTAAATAATGGACCTACTGCAATTTTTCTCTCATGAAAGGGCCAACATTACACTTTCCCTCAATACAAAAGAGAAGATGTGTTTTATTGTCCCTGATAAACAAGAGGATTAGCACTATTTTACTTGCCAGTGGAGATAAGCCCTTAGGCCATGTTTTCTTATCTCATTGTACACACATCCCCGATCAGTCACCCCCAGTGATCCTAAATACTTCATCTTTGATGGTTGATTTAACATTCATTAATTTGAACAGGCAATTGTATTTGTCTAAGTCCAAAGCCCATAACTTTGCCGCCCAAAAAATGGACCGGAACGAAAGTCATACTTAACTCGTAAGTCATGTAGGAAGACTCACACACCAAATATCAGGTCAATATCTTAAAGCCTTTTGAAAAAAAGTGCCGCGAAAAACCTTTTGGGAAAACGGTTATTATAGAGAAAATTTTAAGTATAAGGCCCATAACTTTGCCAAATATCAATGGGCCAGAACGAATTTCAATATCTTAAATAGTTCCCTAAAAAACCTGCGGAATACAGTTATTATAGAAAAATTGTCAAGGTCCAATCTAATGTCGCAGATGTAGACGATTTTGATGGTTTATCTGTGTTGATGATGGTGAAAGTAAAGCTGTGTAGCAGATGATAAACATTTTATTATGAATTTACTTTGAAACTTTAGAGGTGTTTGAATTAAAAAAGAAAACAGTATTATAGTTATATGTCAGTCATACTTTATGATACATTTCTTCATAAAGGTTTTTGATTTTCAAAGTGTGCTTTCCTTCATCACCTAACATTATTCATTTCTGAAATCTGATGCTTTAAACATTTTTGTGAATTTCAGAAAGGTACTAATTTACTTGTCACACTTCATGAATTTATATTACAAAATAAGTTTTTTAAGCATTAAAATTCACCTTGAAAATAGGTTAGGAAACACCCTCCTGCACCTTCCCCGGTTAGGCCCCCCCCCAGTCAAAAATTCCTGCGTACGGCCCTGCTATTGATGAGTAAGATCTGTTGTGCTTATTCAAGGGCAATAACTCAGGGGTTTGAAAAACAAAGATTCCCAACAAAAAGACATGTATACACGTTATATACCAATATGATTTCAAGATATGTGTTATGCTGTTGCTGATTAATTGTGTATTAGACGCAGTCAGTAGTTCGGAAAACAGGAAAAAGCAACTCACAAAGTCATGATTATTTAGGTGTTTACTAAGAAAGTTTATATATCAACAATAATCCTTAGATTTGACAGTAATGACACATAGTCTTTATTTCTTCGTTAAATTTATGTTCATTACAAATAGTGTTTTCTTATAACTTTTAATGAAAAATATTTATCACACATAAAATCACTAAGTAAAGTGTCACTAAGCAACGCTAAATTTTCTATATATTTATGTTTAATATTTTTCACTTTGTAAGTTTCTTTTGCATGTCTTCCAAACTACTAACAGCATCTCACACAACAATCATCTGCAGTAGCATTACAGTTTGATGGAGAATACAGGTAACACTCTGGTAACATGCATAACCACACCAATCCTCTGCAGTAGCACAACAGTCTGATGGAGAAGACAGGTAACACTCTGGTAACATGCATACCCACACACCCCACACTTGTGCTCTCTCTCTCATGTATGCATTCTCATGTGTGTCTTCAAGTTCCCTCTCTGGTTACATGCATAACCATACAATACATGTGCAGCTCCAGTATGTATTTGCAAGGTTTTTACTCGTGTTACACTCCTAAGCACACACCTAAGAGATTTATAGTCTCTAGTCTGCATGTATCCTCCTTATGTGTCTCTTCAAGGACTCCATCTGGGTAAATGCATACTACACACCTCACACTTGTACAGTCTCTCTCCTGTATGTATCCTCATGTGTCTCTTCAAGTTAGTACTCTGGTTAAATTCATAACCACACACCTCACACTTGTACTCTTTCTCCTGTATGTATCCACATATGTCTCTTCAAGTGACCACTCTGGTTGAATGTATTACCACACACCTCACACTTGTATGGTTTCTCTCCTGAATGTATCCTCATGTGTGTCTTCAAGTGACCAATCTGGCTAAAGGCATAGCCACACACCTCACACTTGTATGGTTTCTCTCCTGTATGTATCCTCATGTGTGTATTCAAGGCACTACTCTCTTTACATGCATAACCACACACCTCACACTTGTATGGTTTCTCTCCTGCATGTATTCTCATGTGTATCTTCAAGTGACCACTATAGTTACATTCATAACCACACACTCCACACTTGTACAGTCTCTCTCCAGCATGTATCCTCATGTGTGTCTTCAAGTTAGAACTGTGGTTGAATGTATTACCACACACCTCACACTTGTACGGTTTCTCTCCTGAATGTATCCTCATGTGTCTCTTCAAGTGACCACTATGGTAACATTCATAACCGCACACCCCACACTCGTACAGTCTTTCTTGTGAATGTATCCTCATGTGAGTCTTCAAGGAACTACTCTGTTTACATGTATAACCACACACCTTACACTTGCACAGTCTTTCTCCTGCATGTATCCTCATGTGTGTCTTCAAGGAACCACCATGGTTACATTCAAAACCACACACATCACACTTGTATGGTTTCTCTCCTGTATGTATCCTCATGTGTGTCTTCAAGCTATAACTCCGGTTAGATTCATAACCACACACCTCACACTTGTACGGTTTCTCTCCTGTATGTATCCTCATGTGTGTATTCAAGGTAATACTCTTTTTACATGCATAACCACACACCTCACACTTGTATGACCTCTCTGTATGATTATTACTGTTCTTACTAGTATTATTCCACACCACACCATTGTACTCCTTTTCATCTGTGTTTTCTATGTTCTTCTTCTTCTGTAATATTGCATTTTCTAATTGCTGTTCCATGACAGTTTGTAAAATGTCACTTCCTTCTCCATTGACATATTTAGGTATGAAGAGCAGGTTCTTGTCTCTGTTGATGCCAAGTTCTCTGGTGTATTTATCTCCGTAATAGACAAGCAGTTCTTCTCCTGGTGAAACTGGCTTGAATGTGCAGTAATAGATACCTCCTTTGTACTGGAATGCTACAAGGTTCTGATCTGCCTCTGTCATTGCACAGTTAACGTATCTCATCCAGTTAGAGGTGGCCTTGTTCTGGGCATCCACACAGTGGCTCGCTTTGCCTTCCTTATAGATCTGCCAGCAATATTCTGATTTATGGTTGTCAGAGATGGTATCGCCCCTATACGGTCCAAACATGATCCGGGATTGCAGTCCAACTTTTGAAAATACCCCAAGACCAGCTCCAAATAATTTTGAGGTTTTAATTTCAAGGTCATCTGGAAGAGTATGATCAGCTCTACAGGGGTCCCCTTCTGGCACCTCTTTGTCCTGTATGAAGTTGTATGGTCCATGCACAGGGCAGTCCCCTTCAAACTCTTTGTTGCATTCTCCACAGTACAGAAAGTGGTCATTATCTGAAGGTTTTAGGTTCTTACAGCTTGCTAGGTTCCTCTCTGGAAGAAGGTATTCAGTCTTGTCCTTTTCAAGTGTCTTGGCTTTTTTTATTCTCTTAGCACTTACTAGGTCACCTGTTTTGTCCAATTTTCTTTTAGCTGATTTAATAAAAAGGGGGACCATTGTTTTTGAAGCATACCTAGGCATGACTAAGCCTCTGAATGAACCTTGACCACAAACCCTCTTTGGTGCCAAAAGAGTTGAATTATAGCTCTTGCTTTTCTTTTGGTCTCTTTCAATGAATATCTCTTCAAAGTCATCAGAAGAACATTCACAAGACTCAGCTGCCAGGTTTGAATTTACTACCTCGGTTGTCATGGAATCTTCTGCCAAATTAAAAATGGTATAACTCATTGACAAAGGCCTTTCATTTGTCTGACTTTCAGTAATGTCTTGTGATAGATCTTCTTTTGAATCACAGCTGATTAAAGGCATTGGAACATGTGGATCATTCACTGTCAATATTTCTTTTTTTTGGTCCCTACTGTATGTTACATCACTTGATAAACCAATGGACTGATTTGTTGGAAAGTCCTTTTTAATTGATTTATCACCACAGTCCCTTTTACCCCTACCATCAGTAGATTCAGAACTGGCAGCTGTCACAGGACTGCCAGTTATTGAAGGATTTACCCTCATAGGTAACACCTGAACCGGTGAAGTGCTCACAGCATTTGCCTCATGTTCAAAAGCAAAATTATGGTCAGGAGTCAAATTATGTGCAGAATATGGTAAACTTGGCATAATCTGCTTGTTTTCAAATTCTATCATAACTTTTTGACGACCAATTTGGCAAAGTTGCAACTCGTTAAAAGCCTTCAACTTGTGTTCCTCAAGGATTTGATCACCTAAATCCTGTATTTCTTCAAACGCACCTTGCGGGCTCTTTGCTGTGGTTACCAGTTGTGGTTGTTGTTGCTGGTAGTATTGGGGATGTGAACTCTGAGACGAAAGGCTTGGCATATAAGTTGTTGCGTCCTGGCCAGAATTGGAAGTCTGCCTGTAAACTAAAGGAACTGTAGGGGAAACAACGGATGGCATGATCCCCCAATTTGGGATATAAATATCACCATAAGACCCCCTGCCATGCAATGTGTCAGTGTCCAAAGTGGAGAGAAATGATTTAATATCCATTAGCTTGGGATTCAAAAAGGCAACATTATGAGAATCCAAAAATTGTCTTTTATCATTTATAACACCAGCAGCATTTAATGTTGGTGTTGAAAGAACTGATGACTTTCCTTTGAAAACAGAGATTTCACATTGTTTATTAACACTTCCAGGGTCAAATATCAGACCAGTTTTGTCTGAGGGACTTCTGTGCAGAACATTTTTGAACGCCATGTCATCACTTCCTTGGATTGCATCAATATTATCATTCTCAGAGGGCAGGGAATACCAGCGTCCCAACAAAAGTTGGTCATCAGCTTCCTTTGAAACATCAGTTGGACTCAGTCGGTGGGGTGGAATGGTCTCCACATTTGAATAGTAAGCATTCATATTTCCAGGCACAGATGAATTGCTTTCAATGAACAGACACTGCTCAGCAGTATTCATAGACAACATATTCAGAAGTACAGAACCATTCCCTGAAATACTGGTCGGAAAATAACTGTCTGTTTTCTTAGCCTGTCCAATGGAAACCTGTCCAAAAGCAACACTTTTCCACTGAAGGTTCATTTGCTGGAGGGATTGATATTTTTCGCAGGTTGAATTGCTAGGAATGTAAGGTTTCAGTCATGGTCCATTTTCGTTCTCTGTACAACTACAGGATAGAGCCATTTTGTGCTGTATATGTAGGCAAATTGTATAATTCTTGAAATTTATTTATCATCAAAGGAATTTATCTAAAAATAAACTATAAATAACATACATAAGTTTAAACAAGAGCACCGCCTTGCGGGTGCAGACCGCTCATCTATTTTCTTTTTAAAGGTGAAGGGACTCTCATTTTCAATCACAAAGGAGGGAGGAGTGGAGTGAAGAGGGGTGTATAGTGTGGGGTTGTGGACATTTATTACATTATCTTCCAAAAAAGCGAAAAAAAAAAAAAAAAAAAAAAATCGGGGGGGGGGGGGGGGGGGGGGGGGGGGGGGGGGGGGGGGGTATGGGGGGGGGGGGGGGTATAGGTGAGGGTTGTGGTGATAATTTGTGAGATGATCTTTTAAAAACAACAAAAAAAAAAACAACAAATCAACAAAAAAAATTTGGGGGGGGGGGATGGGGGGGGGTGCGGGTGGGGGTATGTGTGAGGGTGTGGTGTTCATTTGTGAGAGGATCTTATAAAAAAAAAAAAAAAAAAACAAAAAAAATTTAGTGGGGGGGGGGGGGAGGGGGGGAGGGGGGAGGGAACGGGGGATGGTTTGGGTGAAGTCTATTGTGGTATGTCAGGTAAGAGTAGTTTCATCAAAGTATCAATCAAATCTAATCATAAATAAAGAAGTTATGGCAATTTTAGCAAAATTTAATAATTTGACCTTGAGAGTCAAGGTCATTCAAAGGTCAAAGTAAAATTCAAGTTGCCAGGTACAGTAACCTCATGATAGCATGTAAGTATTTGAAGTTTGAAAGCAATAGCCTTGATACTTCGAGTGGATCGAAACACAAAATTTAACCATATATTAAAAGTTACTAAGTCAAAAAAGGGCCATAATTCCGTAACAATGACAACCAGAGTTATGCAACTTGTCCTTTTACTGTACCCTTATGATAGTTTGTGAGTGTTCCAAGTATGAAAGCAATATCTATGATACTTTAGGGGTAAAGTGACCAAAACATAAATCTTAACCAAATTTTCAATTTTCTAAGTATAAAGGGCCCATAATTCCGTCCAAATGCCAGTCAGAGTTACATAACTTTGCCTGCACCGTCCCCTTATGATAGTTCATAAATCTTGCAAGTATGAAAGCAATAGCTTTGATACTGTAGGAATAAAGTGGACCTAAACACAAAACTTAATCAAATTTTCAATTTTCTAAGTATAAAAAGGGCACATAATTCTGTCAAAATGCCAGTCAGAGTTACATTACTTTGCCTGCACAGTCCCCTTATGATAGTTAGTAAGTGTTGCAAGTATGAAAGCAATAGCTTTGATGCTTAAGGAATAAAATGGACCTAAACACAAAACTTAACCAAAATTGTCAATTTTCTAAGTATAAAAAGGGCACATAATTCTGTCAAAATGCATGCCAGAGTTATCTAACTTTGCCTGCCCAGTCCCCTCATGATAGTAAGTAAGTGTACCAAGTTTGAATGCAATAGCATTGATACTTACTGAGAAAAGTGGAACTAAACGCAAAACTTAACCAAAATTTGCAATTTTTTAAGTATAAAAAGGGCACATAATTCTGTCAAAATGCACGCCAGAGTTATCTAACTTTGCCTGCCTAGTCCCCTCATGATAGTAAGTAAGTGTACCAAGTTTGAATGCAATAGCATTGATACTTTCTGAGAAAAGTGGACCTAAACGCAAAACTTAACCGGACGCCGACGCCAACGCCAACGCCAACGCCAACGCCGACGCCGACGCCAAGGTGATGACAATAGCTCATAATTTTTTTTCAAAAAATAGATGAGCTAAAAAAGAGTTACATCAATTAACAGAAATAATGAAATATTTCAATTGTTTATTTTTTTTATTTAACTTACAAATAAATATACAAGATAATGTGCACATAAATTAAATTGCATAAGTCTAAAATTGCCAACTAGGAAATTAATCATTTATCACTTTAAACTATAGCCGAATGTTATTTTAACTTAACAGAAAATAAGTTATATAAAATGTATTACCTGAAGAATAACAAGGACAGCAGATGCCACAATGTATTCAAGCAGATATTTCTTTTGCTCCCAAATGAATTAACACGTCCTTAAATACTAAGTTTTCACAGAGGTGTCAACATGACAATCTGATATGAGAACCCCAATTAATTTTCAAGAACATATAATTAACATTAATTATTGCCAAAGGGAATTAAGGCAGTAGAGATTGACAGGTCTACATTTATGTACACATGTGTGAAATATGTTGTTGAGAAATAAATGACAATTATAATGTCTAGGTCAGTTTTAAACTGGCCTGAGGTGAGTTTTAACTAGAGGAAGTGTAGTCTATTTCTATACTTAATGCAACTGTCAAATTTTAATACAATGGTCTTTAATTTACAAAATACCCATATTTAATTGTCTGGGAGTAGCAATTATGGAACAATGTTAAATGCCTTAACAATGATAAACAAGCTGTTACAATGTCATTATACCATTTCTTACACACTTGAAACTTGGAAAATTTTTCGTACTGTTCTTATATCAGATTATAAATAAATCTTGATTCTTAAATAAATCTTGACCCATGAACACTGCAAATTGCTGGTACCTTATTTTCTTCTTGTATCTTGTTGCCAACATGTACAATCTCCATATTGCTATACACCATTAAACAATCAAAGCGCTGAAGGCACTGAATTTGTTCGCAACTTAGACGCAACTCAGTTTTCAAAATTATGTTATAGCTTTTTATATTACAAGTTTGAAATGACCACAACCCATTCAAATTTATAAAGAGTGTGTCTTAAAGCACAGGTCGAGATGTGTTTTTTTTTCCGAATCATTGATACAGCTAATCAGCGTGCACAGGCTAATCTTATTTGACATGCATTAAGCCCTGTTTTCCCTGAAAGCAGCCAATATGTGCAGATTTCAATGATAAACTGGCCAACGTTGTCTTACATGCTGTTAAATACTTTTGAATACATACACGCTATGTAGTGTACCAGTGGGAACAGGCAGATGCAGTGGTTAGAGCAGACGCTTTTAGCATACTGCAGTTATCCACACAGGCAGTCAAGGGTTACGGTTCTTAGCGTAGTTAAGCCCATACTGATTTGCAAAATTGCCTCGACATTATTTGTAAGCTAATGCTCACAAATAACAAGAGTACCGCATAACGGGTGCCACGCTCCGCTGCGAAAGCCTGTCAGAATTTTTTTTTATATTATTTTTTTTAAAGCGGGTATATACGATTTAGTCAAATATTTATGAATTTATATAAACTGTGTAAAAAACTTATTATTTATATATTTCAATATAAATTAAAATAAAAGTTAAGAAGAACATGTGTCGAAAAATGCGAAATAAGCCAGATATTTAATTCTGAAATTGAAAACGGCTGTACAGCCGAATTCGCCAGCATGTATACCATACATGTACGATGTGCATCTAAACTTAGTTTAACGGTTTATTTGAAATTCTGCAACGATATCTATTCATACGACACACGAACACTATCTCCGATCCTAATACAAAGACGAATGCTTCGGTTATTGTAGGAAAATATGTACGTCACTATCGGCTCGGGGCGCTAATTTGTCTTTGCTGCATTTTATGAAATTCGGCTTTAATGTATAATTTTTCTTGCCTATTTTGTGTTATTGTAACATATTTTATCAATATATTACAATTAAACACATATAAAAAATCGTATATACCCGCTTTAAGAGGTCACAGTGACCTTGACCTTTGACCTAGTGACCCAAAAATGGGTGTGGCGTGTAGTACTCATCAAGGTGCATCTACATGTGAAGTTTCTAAGTTGTAGGTGGATGCACTTTGATTTTAGAGCAAATGTTAAGGTTTATGTTAAAGTTTAATATTAGAGGTCACAGTGACCTTGACCTTTGACCTAGTGACCCAAAAATGGGTGTGGCGTGTAGAACTCATCAAGGTGCATCTACATATGAAGTTTTAAAGTTGTAGGTGGAAGCACTTTGATTTTAGAGCCTATGTTAAAGTTTAATATTAGAGGTCACAGTGACCTTGACCTTTGACCTAGTGACCCAAAAATGGGTGTGGCGTGTAGAACTCATCAAGGTGCATCTACATATGAAGTTTCAAAGTTGTAGGTGAAAGCACTTTGATTTTAGAGCCAATGTTAAGGTTTTAGCACGACGCCTATGGCGGACGGCGAGCTTGCTATGACAATACCTCGGATTTTCTCCAAAAACGCCGAGCTTAAAATTGGTCATTGATGTTCATCAACATAAACCTGTTTTCACAGCAAGGAATAATCACCTTTTAATTAACATTGTCACAAGGACATATTATAATCTATTGAGTTTAATTGCTGTTCATAACCTGATAGTTTTACTTTCTACAATTATTTAATTAAATGTCAACTATATCAATATTTATAAGACATGAATTGTTAGTGTAATTTAATACAATCATCACACATGCCAGAAATTTTTAGGTCTAAATTGGGACATTCCATTAAAAATGTCGGGAAATTTGCCCAAAAAGCATGACACCTAAAACGATCAATCATGCCACCTTTACTGCAGTCAGTAATCAGTATATTTCTTACAAAACCTCATCATTTTGGCCAAATATTGACAATAAATGTGTTTAAGAATTTCATGAACACAGAATTAAACACACATGTGCACTATGCGGATGAATCCATAATGTGAAATCTGGGGCATGCTATGGCAAGCGGTTCGACGCATAATCCCAAGAAACTAGGTTTCTCATGAGAACTTAGGTTCTCATGAGAACCTCGGTTAGGTTCTCAGGTTTTTCTCATGAGAACCAAGGTTTTCAAATGAGAACCTAGGTTCTCATGAAAACCTAGGTTTTCATTTGAAAACTTGGGTTCTTGAAGCCATGAGCAATCTTCAAGCGAGAACCTAGGTTTTCAAATGAAAACCTAGGTTCTCATGAAAACCTAGGTTCTCATTTGAAAACTTGGGTTCTTGAAGCAATGTGCAATCTTCAAGCGAGAACCTAGGTTCTCATTCTGAGAACCTAGGTTCTCATGAGAAACCTAGTTTCTTGGGATTATGAGTCAAACCGCTTGCCATAGCATGCCTCTATTTGAGTTCAATTTAGGACAGAGCTGGCATGCGTAATCGTTCAATGCTATGTGTGCGCATCAAGCACTGTTTTTATTCAACCAATCATCAATTAACTCTAAATTTAGATTGATGGAATAAGTAGCAAATACAAATTCTTTTCTGAAAATCAGTCAAAAACAAAAGTAAATTTATGTGAAACATCAATGTGTATCTGTTAGCACTCATTTTTAAATATACAAAACTGGTGTTTTGACAGGTTTTTAATACCGCGTAATTGTTTCTTTGGACTTGATTTTGGCCATGAAATACAAAAGCAGTTTGCTTTTAATTCACTACGTTGCATCTTGAGCTAGCAATTAGCGACCACTATCATATATACACCATGGTGTGAATGCCCGATAAAATAAATAACTTGCCGCTAGATCGCTGATAAGGTGTCAAAAACAACACTGTATCAATCAACTAGTAGATATGTTTGGTTAAATTTGTTTAATTAAAGGCTTTTCGTACTAGATTCAAGTATTTAAGATTTCATTTACAACCCCTTAGATACAGATGAGCAGCAAACAGCATAAAACCTGAACAGACTGGGAGTAATGGCTGTTTGCACATAGCCATTTTCACTTTGCTTCTGAGTGGGAAAGGGTTAACAAAGAATTTTAACCTTAGTCCAAATTAAATGTAAGTCAATGTCAAGGTCTTAGTCAGATTGAATGACATGTTTTTTTTATAGGTGTTCAAAAACATCAAACATTCAAGTATCAAAGCTTTGTATCAAGTGGCATTGATGTTACATGAAACATGTCATTATGGGTAAACAAAGAAATAAGACTTTCTTAATTAGTCCTAGCCCATAATTAGGTCAATGTTAACGTCAAACTGAGGTCAGGTGATGTTATGTGACGAAAGTTCATAGATAATATCCATACAAGTATGAATGTTTTTGGACCTAGTGAAATGAGGTCAGCATTTGACCTTGTGAAATGTGAAATGAGGTCAGCATTCGGCAAATTAAATTGCCAATAGCATATCATGATATTTTTTTTATAATTGTTCAGTTTCCAAATTTAATTGTTACTTATAAAATGTATTTACTACTGTAGACTAACCTCATGTTGTTTACATAAAACATCGTGGACTCCCAAAGTAGGAATTTTTCATAGGATCTTAAATCTGTGCATTTTTTAATGGCTGACACACGACTTCAATTGCAAGCATTCATTTCAACATCTGATTGCATAGTTGAGAAGAGCCACAGAACTAGCGAATAATAGTGGTTTGGCAGAATATGTGCACAGATAATGCATGTTACTATTGAGTGTGATCTGGAGTATGAAAGGCAGTAACAACCATCATACCAGATTAATGCCCTGTCAGCAAACATACTTAGTAAGTGTTCATAAGTATGGCTGTATCAAATGACGTAAAAATGAATAGATGAGTAATTGTTAAGAATTCAACTTAAAAGCAAGGAGTAAAACAAGAATAGGCCAAACAAAATTCTGAAGCTCTGTTATAGCACCAACTTTCTTTACCTTGACCTGGAGTGAAGTCAAATTTAATATCATTTAGCTCCCTTTTTTCATTCCTGAAATATAAAAGTAAAGTAACATAAGAACAAGGAGTCAACACCTCAACAAGACAGGGGGCCATTTCATTAACGATCGTACGACAATGTTAATTAACTTACGAGATAATTTTGTAATCTTAATAAGTAGACGAACTAGCTCGCTATGCTCGTCAAATATATACGGTGCTAGAGATGCCAATGAAAGTAATTATGTAATGAAAATTTATAAACATATGATATGGACTTTAGCAATTATGCATCTTTTAAAAATGTATCTTATCGTAAATGTGTATTACGATGTTTATTGAAACGGTCCCCAGGTGTCCAAGAGGCAGAGGCATCATCCACTTTCCACTGATGTAAAAAAACAAGCTGTTTTATGGTCAAAGTAGACCTTGACCTCTAATTGTGACCTTAACATTTGATGTTGAAAGGTGGGGGATACAAGCTGCATGCCATCTCCTTGTCATTTGCGGTAAGCAATTTTAAAATCACATAATGAATGACAAAGAAACAGCCTGTACAAGCTGTTGTTTGGCCTAATTTGACCTTTGAGTATTAAGCATGACCTTGACCTTCAAAGTGCGTAGGGAGGGGGGGGGGAATTTATTACTTGGTACAAACTTTTGCCATTGTATTCACCTGGCTTCTGTAACAGAACATTGAAAGTTACTTTCCAGTTGCTCACACATTATATCCTATATTAACCCATTTATGCCTAGCGTCTAGAAAAAAGGCCTTGGCAAACAGCGTAGACCCAGATGAGATGCCGCATGATGTGGCATCTCATCAGGGTTTGCGCTGTTTGCTTAAAGGAATTTCTGTAAGAAATATTCTAAATATAGAAATAAATATACTAGACATCCTTAATTTTGGAAATAAATTGATCCAATTTAGAAGGATTGGAGAGTCCACCAGGCATAAATGGGTTAAATTTGTTAAATATATTTTCAGCTGTATGTAAACACTAATATGTTACAAAATAGTTACTGATATGTTTTACCAAGATTGATGTTACTTTGGATATAATGAGCAATTTAATTTAACAAATTAATGTATGGAAACTTTTGTGAAATTTGTTCAAATGACAAATCTAGGATAATGGCCTAAACGGGACATTTCAACTTCCGAAACAACTTAAACTTCTGACAAACCGGAGTACATGATGCTACTACATTCAAATGATCAATATATTTTATATGCGATTTTCTGCCTTTTTAACATGAATCAATTCAAGTATGAACATTATGCCAAAACATTATTGTGATCAAAATACAACTGTCTCTTGTATTATCACCTGGCTATATATATATGTGTGGATTTGCTTTAATCCAAGTACAGGATCAACATATTTTTATTACCAAAGATACAACTTTCTCTTGTTTTAACACTTGGCTTTTATACTTCTATGCACTTGCCTTAATCTTAGTACAAGATTAATTGGGACAGGATTTTCCACCTCTAGAGTGGTTGCAGATGATGATGGATCTTCTATCTCTGTCAGGGCTGATCTTAATTTTTCTTCCATTGTATTCTCAGGAGACTGGTATTCTCCACCATATTCTTTGTTCAGGGACAGCTTTGCAGCATCGCTCGCAAGTTCATCATCGTCGTCATCCTCTGAATGCTTCAACCTGGGGGACTGAAATATATTGTATATCATGCCCTACTGTAAGACCATAACAAAAGGTTACACTTCACTTGCGTTGTATTTGAAAATATTTTGATTACTAAGTTATGAATTTCCAATAAACTTTATAGGACTGCAAAGTGTTGTTCTAATAGGCTTCTCTCTGAAACAGACATGAAAACCATCTGCAAAATTGAGCTTTCGTGCATTTAAGAAAAAGCGTTTGGTGTTCAATATTAAGGCAATATCAAATACAAACAAGTAAGTGGACAAACATCACAGTAGAGAAATGGAAAATCAAATACGCCACTCAACAATGGAAACAATCAACAGACCATTGTAAATGTTTATAAATGGAAAAAGTAGAAAGCAAACAGTTATTTATGAGGGGAGCTAAAGGGAAAGAAGAGAGAATAGTAATATTTGAAAAGATTTAACTGTATATAAAACATGTGAACACTTTAACAGTCTATTTTACAAGTATTTTTAATCTTATTCAATCTTTACATGTATGAATTGTCAAGAGCATTTCAGAAGATATCGTATATAAAGTGTGAAACAATTATATCTACCGAACTTTTTCATATCAGATCCAATAGTTACATGCTCAACCATCAATATGTTTATTTACATTTTGTTAATCATTATTTGATATTTACATTTTTTAACATTATTTGGTAAGTTTAAAAACATTCTTTTGAAGTTTTAAGTCTAATTAGATGTCTTTGATGATTAGTTCAGCTAAACAGTCATAGCTTTCAAGTTGAGCATAAAGAAAAAAGATGTTCTTTTTATGTCATAACTTGTAATTATTCTACTGAGATGAATGGACATGGAATGCTGTCACAGTGGTACACTCAAAATGGATTGAAGGGATTTCATGAACAGAACATTGTCTATGAGGTGGTCATGTGATGCTGTCAGTAACCATGATACCACAGTCCACCTAGTCCTTTAAACACGGCTTAAGAAACCCATTAACTTATGTATCTAAAAAATAACTGAAGACATGTATATGTACCAAGAAATTTTAATTCATCTTTTCAATTCATAATTATAATGAACCAAGAAATACATATTTTGTAAATGCCAAAATTATAACCTTTATCATAGTTGAATATCTAGAAATATGTTTTAAAGTATTTACAACAAGAACACAAGTGGGGCAATATAAAAATTATTTATTGTATCAAAATAGTGAAACCTTATACTGTATGAGCAATTTATTACTTTTTCAATGCAGAGTTGTTAATTTTGTTTAACTCTTTACGGATTATCAGCTTTACAAATTTAATTAAAATATAAATTGCGTTGAGCATTGTGATTTGTAAATATTAAGATAGCAAACATTTAACTACACTTACCTAGTAATTAGATATTTTAAGTTACGTTTAATTGTTACAATCATATAAACATAAGGCATTAAAATAATTAAACAGTAAAATAATTAAAAAGTAAATATACAATATTGCCTAAAGTCACTGCAAACTTGCTTGGGTAATACCAAATTGAAATTGCTAAGGTTCTACCAAAACATGCATCGGTAACACCAAATCAAAACTGCCAAGATTCTACCAAACTGATGACAACCACAATATACTACACATAATAAAACATTCCACACAAAGTGAACATTATTGCTGTTAAAGAAAATGAGAATTATATGAAATTGGTTTCATTTGTATCAACTCTTCACTGTGGCTGTCTATGCTACTGATTCAGATATTCAACTATTTAATGTTGAAACACCACATATACAATTTTAATAGAAAAACATTAAAATGACATTATACACAAACATTTTAAGGTAAGACTGACAGTTATTGAGAAAATAATAAAAGGGTTTCCCCATGTTTAGAAATTTTTTGAATCCACTGATTCATGGCGTCCTTCATTACCATGTAATCTTCCGTGAGATTTCTGACTATAATGTGCACTATACGTGGGCAAAAACACTGTAAAAGCAAGTGTTTGCTATAATACATTACCTCATTGTCTTCTTCATTTTCGTCTAGATCTTGTAGGGGCAATCTCTATAATGAATGCAGAACGGCTGTAATATTTGTGGAAACTACTTCATGAATGTTTTCGCGTGCCCTATTTTTCAGGCCTTGAAACATTACTTCAGAAGTTAACTCCCATGTCACATTAAGTAAATAGTTCTAGTTGCTTACTTTATGATGTTCATTAATCAAATTATCAAATCTGTTGATTGTTTGTTTTCTGAATATTTCCAAGTTTTTCGTTCTTTTGCGACATAATTTCCACTGAAGAACAGTTATAACATAATAGCTTTTTAACCCTTTGCATGCTGGGAAATTTGTTATCTGCTAAAATGTTGTCTGCTGAATTTCTAAAATTAGCATTTTCTTCGATTTTTTTCAAAGAATACTATAAGAATAGCAAACAGTTTGGATCCTGATGAGACGCCATGTTCTGTGGCTTCTCATCTGGATCCAAACTGTTTGCAAAGGCCTTCAAAATTTGGTTCCAGCACTGAAAGAGTAAAGCCTATATCAAAACTCTACACGACACAAGAACGGGTGGTAATTGACACCTGATACCAGCCCAATCACAAAGATCATATCTTTTTTGTAAGTCCAAAAAAAAAGTTGTTTTGAAAGATTTAAAGGAGTTTCAAAAACAAAATATGTCCGTAATTTTTTTTATGGTGAACTGAGCAAGTATGTTTTCCAACCATGTGCTTCAGGAGCTTTAAAGACTGTGTCAAACCCGTAATGAATTTAAAAGGTGGCATTACAAATTAACAATATTTTCTTTTTAATTATACACCTATATAGTCTGAATATATCTCACCAGATAACAATTCCATATCCCACTGTATGAAATTGGTTTCTGGATTAATCCGCTTGAAAAACCAAACTTTCGAATGATGACATGTTTACATCATAATGACATCATGATAACATGAAAATATTTTCATAGTTCCATATAATGTTATATTTAAACTTATCAATCATTTGATGTGTTGGTGACTTGAAATGTTGTTTTTTATTGTAAGAGGGTGTGAAATAAATTAAAGGTTTCATGGTTATGAGTTCAGACGGCTTGTATCACACTCGTCCATAATTAGAAATTGTATTTGACTCTCCCTGTGTGCTTGCGAATTACAACGTCACACAATCAATTTTATACAATCTTTAGGATGGCCTCCCTCATGTAATATTTTAATATGTATAAAATATTACGGATTATGTTTATTTCCCTGTGAATCTCCATAATTTGTGACATACAGGTAATTTATGCAGGTATTGAATACAAGAATACTTTGTCTGTAGGATACAAATAACATAAAAACAGAAATTATTACATTGATTCACATGAATGAAACATAATTGGATTACTTCTTTGTCTAAATTTGGAACATTTTCTTGTTACTATATATTTAATACAAAATTATCATACCAGCAGGACAAGTAAATATAATTAAAAAACAACTACAAACCACAGCCATTTTAAAAAAAAAGCCAGAAAAACAACAACAGATTTTTATTTAACCTTGTTTTATTTGTAGCCAGTAAGTAATGCCATACGTGAACTAAGCATTTGACAATTCTGTAGCTTAATATATTTATGTAACAAATAAAAGAATATTTAAATGTAAACAAATAAAAATTCCTAGTTTAAATATTCTATATTACAAGTAAAAAACGGAAAAAAAAAAAGTTTTTATGAGTTGCCTATTTTTACCAACAGAAAGCGATATATGATTATTACAAACATATTTAGAAACAGAAAGAATTAAACATGATTTTTTCCCATAAATTTTACCAAAATAGACATATAGGCTTTTGAATACATAAGAACAAGATAATAATAGCACATAAGATAGGCAAACCTCATTTCTTTACACGATAATCACTACAATTAATAATAGAAAGTATAGCAGATGTGTTGTTTAAAGCCATGCATAGCCAGCCCCAACACCATTAAATAAATGAAATAATAAAAAGAGCTGAAACGATAACATGGTTGGAATCCACACTATACATTTCAGGCATATTTGAATCAAGATGTATTCCAATAATACAATGTCTCCATTCGACTTGCTTTCAAATAAAAGCATCATAAAATTGAATACTGAAATTGAAAGTATTCTAAGATTTTTAAATTGAAGGCTCAAATCTCTGAGAATGTTTATACAAAAAATAATTTTACTATGCATTTTATTGGAAATTATCAATGTATGTGCCTTTTATTTCAAAATATAAGCATTAAAGGGGTTATGTTAAATAAATCTTTAATACAGCAATATTTGTGCCTTCATCAATTTACATGGTAAATCTGAACAGACTGACTTAAATTAATAGTTTTATGCCAATATTCCACATAAATTTTTACCATCATGTTATCGTTGCAGCTCTTGAGGTGTGCTAAATGTGTGTAACACATAATAACAACCTTAAAAGTATTTATTTTCACCACACGTTAATCTCTTTTTTAAGAGCACAATTTGCCAACAATGCATAATTTTATGTGAAATAGTAATAGAAAATATAAAACTCAGCTTACAAAAGCATTAAATAAAGTTATCTCTATGTGCTGAGTACTGTTTTTACAAAAATTATGTGTTTCTAACTTAAACTAACACTTCATATTTTATGTATATTTTTTCAATATAATAGTATATCTAGGACATTAAATACTTGTAAGTGAGACCATTGTTTACGCTTTTCTCAGAGAATTAGAAGCACAGATTTTATGGCTTAAGCAAGACAAAGACAAGACTGCAAAAATGTCACTGCAGTCTCACCAGTTTTAATGTGCTTTTTTAACCTTTACCACTTAGATCTGTATTTTTACTCATTTGTAGCCCCTTAAAAACTTCAATTTAATTAAATACTTTCCTTACTAGATTCAAGTTTTAACGGCTTCATTTCCAACCTTAAGATACTGATGTACAGCAAACAGCATAAAACATGAACAGACTGCTAGTTATTCGCAGGTTGTTCTGGTTTTATACTTTTTTAATACAGTCAACAGGTATAGAATGCTAGTCGCCAATAAATCTATATTGTAATTACTCCACCGCTTGGCTGCCTTGTTGTTGTTATTGAAAAAATTCTATGACCCTGAAGGACTATTGATAGATAACCCAAAAAACATTGATTTGAGATGACCAATAAAATTATTTTAAAATATGCAGTGGTTCTGATGATTATCAAAAAAGGCTATGGGTAGCATTCACTAAAATATGGTAAAATCCTTTACATCTATCATGGAAACATCTTGAAATAACAGGTTTTTAAAAAATAATTTCAGAAACCAAAATAATTGAAATGTTTTTGTAGAGCAATATTTCTACATTTTCTGTTGTTGTTTTTTTCAAACTCAACCAGTGGACAGCCATATTTAACAAGAAACCGTCGGAGACGGGTGATGTTCCCAAAAGTTTTTTTGTCACAATATTGCACTATATATTCAGATAAAAGGAAACGTCTTGAGGGCACAGTAGTTGGGGGGACAAGAATTTTTTTATAGAAAATTTCAAAGGGCCATAACTGTGAAAAATCATCCGACCAGAACCCGCTGATAATATGCACATCTCCTTTTGGTAGTGAAGCTTCCCATAAAGTTTCATTGAATTCCGGTCATTAGTTGCTGAGAAATAGCCTGGACAAGAATTGCACTATATGTACAGTTAATGGAAAATTTCAAAGGGCCATAACTCTGTGAAAATCATCCGACAAAAACCCACTGATAATAAGCACATCTCCTCTTGGTAGTGAAGCTTTCCATAAAGTTTCATTGAATTCGGCTCATTAGTTGCTGAGAAATAGCCCGGACAAAAATTGTGCACGGACGGACACACGGACGGACAGACGAAGCGGCGACTATATGCTCCCCCCAAAATAAATTTTGGGGGAGCATAAAAATAATTAACAATTTATTTGAGGAACACTCAAGGAACATCATTATACACTTTGGTCAATTTCTACAAAGTAATATCAAGGAAAGAAGATTTTGAGGAGTCAAATTCTGACAACAGTCCTTGACCATATGTAAGCATTTTGGACAAACCAGAAACTATCAGCCCTTGGTATAAACGTGAGCTACATCAAGAAATGCATTTTGGGCCACGCTCTGGGAAAATAGGGCTTTATGCATGTCCATAAAGTGCAGTCCCAGATTTGCCTGTGCAGACTGCACAGGATGATCAGGGACAACACCTCCCGCCTAAAAGTTCAAATGCTTTTCTTGTATTAGCTCACTTGAAGACCAAAGGGCGAGATTTTCTTGTTTGTCACCAAATGCCGACATGATTTAGAAATATTGTCAGGAATAAAATCCAGAAAACCTTTGTGTCTTAAGATCACTTAGTTAACATTAACCAAACTTTACAATCATGTTCCTCTGGCAGTCCTTATTGCTGTCATATGGAGACATTTTAATATATGGTCATATTGAAAATTTTGTCAGCAACCAGAGGTCAAATACCCATGTTTCCAATGCCCCTACCCACTCAATTTCAGCCACTTACACCAGCCTGTCCTTCAAACAAAAAATACTGATCAAGCGGAAAGTGTCGTCCCTGATAAGCCAGACTGCACAAGCTAATCTGAAACGACACTTTACGCTTATTCATTAAGCCCCGTTTTGCCACAGTGCTGCTCATAGTTCAATTTAAAAATCTGCCTACCCGCCCAGTCTCAGCTGCTGCTGCCAGCCCGTCCTCTGACTCGGGGTCCATCTCATCGTCCGACCACTCCCAGGTGCCGTCCTCCGTCTTGTGTAGCCGTCCACTGGAACCGGGCACACGTTTAACCTGACCAACGTGATGAGATAGAGATGTTGTCATAGATTGAATACATTAGGGAAATGTTAATATAGCACATGCTTTATCTGACCATTGGGAGAAACAGATGCCAAGTTTAACATAAGCTTCAGCACCAATGGTAGGGATGAACGGTCATAGCGCACCAAATCTTTACCTAACTAGAGGGCCTAACCTTTTATTTTGGGGAATAATTCATAAACGAAACTAAAAACAGGAAAAAAAGGTAAATTTAAAGGAAAATCGTATCATTAGAAAGAAATTCTCTTTTGCATAGGTGCCACTTTAGCCCTAGTTGAAATGGCCCCTGCACATGGAGAAAAATAACACTTTCCTTCATGCATTAACATATTAAACTACCATCAAGATGGATATATTAGTTTCTGTCATGGTGAGTTCTATTGATCAAAGCACATTGCAACAAAATAACCATTATTTCATTGAATTTATGAACAAAAACAATAAAAACATGACAACAAACACAGGAAACACAGCAAATGTATCTGGGTATACATAACATTATTTAGAAAGAGTAATTACAATTTCATAGTCTTATCACAAACACTTCTACAGTAATGGTCTGCATAACAGGAATGGGAAAGGACACTGTCACCATAAACAGACGTACTTGTAAGTCAATTCCAGAAAATCCAAAGGTGGTGTGGAAATTGTAAAAATCTTTGCCATATGCTAGCAGTAACATAAGGTGTACAATTATAAATGATATACTTGGTACATGGTTTAAATACTTTTGTAGTTTTTTATTTTGAAGTAACGCTCTGTGAAAATGGGGCTAAATGCATGTGTGTAACGTATCTTTCCAGATTAGCCTGTGCAGTCCACATTAAATATCATAAAAGCGGAAAGTGTCGTCCATGATAAGCCTTTGTGGACTGCACAGGCTAATCTGGGACGACACTTAACGCACGTGCATTAAACCCCTTTTCACAGAGCACAGCCCATTTCTATTAAATATCTTGTAAATGGAAAAAATTGTGGTGTTGATGATATAGGACCTGAGCTTTAAAAGCAAACAGAATCCCTTGCAGGACCAATAATATGTAATATTTTCAATGTTTTATTTCAAATTGGTCATGTCTATGAAACCACATGCCAAAGCAATAATTGCCCTATTCACATATTAGGTTTAAACAAGATGTGTTTGTGAAATGTCCCCGTATATGACGTTTGACCTTGAAGGATGACCTTGACCTTCACCCTTCACCACTCAAAATGTGCAGCTCCATGAGATACACATGCATGTCAAATATAAAAATGCTAGCTTCAATATTGCAGAAGTGACATTACATGAGCAATTTTGACCCATAAATTTGACCTTGAAGGATGACCTTGACCTTTCACCACTTAAAATGTGCAGCTCCATGAGATACACATGCATGCCAAATATCAAGTTGCTATCTTCAATTTTGCAAAAGAACTCATAAAATGAGCAATTTTGGCCACATATATGTGACCTCTGACCTTGAAGGATGACCTTGACCTTTCACCACTCAAAATGTGCTGCTCTATGAGATACACATGTATGCCAAATATCAAGTTGCTATCTTGAATATTCAAATATTGCAAAAGTGTACATTAAATGAGTGATTTTGACCCATATATTTGACCTTTGACATTGAAGGATGACCTTGACCATGACCTTTCACCACTCAAAATGTGCAGCTCCATGAGATACATATGCATGCCAAATATCAAGTTGTTATCTTCAATATTGCAAAAGTTATTGCAAATGTTAAAGTTGGCGCAAACCAACCAACCAAATAACAGACCAACAGACAGGGCAAAAACAATATGTCCCCCACTACTATAGTGGGGGACATAAAAATGGAAATTATAATTATCGAGGCATATGAACCACCTCAGTTATGTTCACACTATTTGCACAGATTCTAAATATACAAGATGTACAAGATCTACCATTTTTTTCTCTGTTTACAAACTACTAGTGACTCTTTCACCAGAACATCGTGGATTGGGAAAATTTGTCTCTAATGATATACCTGATGAATTATGCTTGCTATGCCGAGAGGAGGTTGCAAATTGTGCTGAAACCGTATTCAAACTTCAACAACAATTAAACTCTTTCAATTTTTTTTTGCTGAGACAAGAATGGAGATCAATATTAAGAAAATGTACGTTACAATTTTTAGAAATGGTGAGGTACTTTGATAAAATGAAAATGGACATTTAGATGTAAATAACTAAATATAACAAATACACTGTAAATTGATATATGGTATTATTATTTACACATCAATCATCATGATCATTTTCACAACAAAAAATAGCAGCAATAGCCCACAAAGCAATTAATTTTATTCTTAACAAGCAAATTCGTTGAATTGATATCCCCAGCACATTTCAAAATTTTTCGACAGACGGACAGACTGACAGACTGACAGACTGACCGATTGCAACACCAATGCTATATCCCCCTTTTTTTGTGGCGGGGGGTAATAAAAAAAGCCTATTCTGGTCAGAGACTCAGAGCTCCAGATAAGGGCCGTACAGCCGTAAATACGGCTTTTTCATGAAGGTTTACGCATTAATTTTTATAAACTAGACGTACAATTACGACTTTAATATCCCTTTTACGCATTTACGAAAACAATTTGGCCATAACGATACGTCCGCATCAGCGCGGCGTGATTTGTTGGTCTCTAACCTAACGGCGCTTTTTGTTTATTTAAATTACCGAAAAGTTTTAGACTGGGTTCCGATATTATTGTCTATTATATCGCGTGATTTCCAGTAACTTGTAAACCCGCCAAAAACAATATGTATGCGCGCAAGGGAAGGCCGGCTAACTTTCGGTTAAAAAAACCCACTTTGTTGTCATATAATGGCTACATACAGTCGTCTAACTATCCTGATATTCAATATGTCAACCCAGAAAAAGACATTGTCGCCCCGATATTAAACAATTTGATTGCATTGGTGGCTACTTTGCAACTTTGACAGTTAACTGCTAAAGCAACGATTCTTTTGAAATGAGACAGTGACATTAGTGTTCATTTACTTAGCTTACTAGTTGGCTTGTATTTTCTTGTCAAGAAAAATGAAGAAATAGTATTAAGTCATGCGTTTTAATGTGTTATTTTATTTGTATAATAATGCAGAATGGAAAACCTAACAAAGTAACTGTTTAAGAAGCTCAATATATTTAATATAATTGCTGCAAGGTCAGTTATATACATTTAATATACAAGAACACGGGTAGTACAGTACTACCTGTATTTTTGGATATGGTAGTACAGGTACTTATTGACTTTCAGCGTTACTCCTTTTTTTACTGTCAGTGGCAGTACCGTTACTTATTTCACAAATCCTTATCTGGAGCTCTGGAGACTTATACATTCTATTTGACAATATGTTTAACCAGTGCTCCAGTTAGGCCTAAATGGAAGGGCGCCCCCGCCCTGCCCTTCAGAGGCCCGCCATGCCCTTTTTTTACATGAAAATTACTAAATCTCACATAGTATAATTAATTTATTCCTCATTGTAGATGTTTTATTTGAATGGTTAAAAAAAAGAGAATAATATATTCTAACAATTATTAATAACATATAAAATAATATGCAACAGGAACATTCCAAATACGTCTGCGCGCTCGAAAGTGCCCTTTTGACAAAATACTGTGTGTCGAAAGTGCCCTTTTTACAAAATAGCCCCCCCCTGCCCTTTTTAAATCCTAGCTGGAGCACTGTTAACCCTATCTTCTGGAGCTAAAATTTAAGGACATACAGTGACCAATTCATGAAATCCTCAATTGACAAATTATATAGTGTGTTTTTTGCTTGAATCTGCAATTGCATTTAAAAAAAGAAAACACTATCTTATTGTGGAAAAAATGCAACCAAACAAAAGGAACATATAACTGGTGTTCGAGTGCTTTACACTGCTTCTTAAGGTCGCCGTGGTGTAATGGATATGGTGTCCGCCTTGCGACCGGGAGGTCACGGGTTCGATCCCCACCGTGGGAGCGTTCTTTAGATCTCCCCCAAAGACACCAAGTACTGGTTCTAGGCCCAGGAAACGGACTCGAGAGCGTTTATATAAGCCTAAGGCTTTCGACATAATCGAGCTAAAATAAATAGGTTTAAACTAAACACCCATGATCACTATAATTGAATTCACTCAATTCACTTCACTGAACAAATAATTCTCACTTTCATTGTATTATTCACTAAAGTCTAATGTAAGACACTTTCAGAAAACAAACAGTTTAAATCCATTTCTTCGGCTTTGATTAATCACTTATAACTTACGTTAATCACAACACACTAAGTCACTTTAAATAAAAGATTAGCTGAGATTTGTCATTTAATAAATTCACTATGTTCACTCATCACTTATTAAAAACACTAACTTGTTGTTGCATAAATTCACTAAGTCCTGTTCTTTATTAAATCACTAACTCAATATTTTCACTTAGAGAAAACAAGATGTGTTTGTGAAACACAATGTCCCCCTATATGACATTTGACCTTGAAGGATGACCTTGACCTTGAGCCTTCACCACTCAAAATGTGCAGCTCCATGAGATACACATGCATTTCAAATATAAAATTGCTAGCTTCAATATTGCATAAGTGACATTACATGAGCAATTTTGACCCATATATTTGACCTTGAAGGATGACCTTGACCTTTCACCATTCAAAATGTGCAGCTCCATGAGATACACATGCATGCCAAATATCAAGTTGCTATCTTCAACATTGCAAAAGTATTCATAAAATGAGCGATTTTGGCCACATATATTTGACCTCTGACCTTGAAGGATGACCTTGACCTTGATCTTCACCACTCAAAATGTGCAGCTTCATGAGATACATATGCATGCCAAATATCAAGTTGCTATATTCAATATAGCAAAAGTTATTGCAAAATGTTAAAGTTGGCGCAAACAGACCAACCAACCAACCAACAGGCCAACCAACCAACAGACAGGGCAAAAACAATATGGCCCCAACTACTATAGTGGGGGACATAAAAATACTCATTCACTTTCTTAGTTAAAAGAACTAAACTAACTCCACTAACTTAACATTCCCAGTTAGTGAAACACAGTAAATCATTAATTCAAAATTTTCATTTAGAGCAAAATAAGACTAAGTCAATTTTACTTGGTGAAATTTCAACTTAGAACATAAACTCACCTCCATGATAAAACTAACAGTTGCTACATTAAACAGGTCTGGCAGATTAGTAATTCACTAACCCCAATCTTTCAATTAGTGGACTAACTCTTTCAACTTATAGCCAGGGGGTCTAGCATTAGTCTTTCACATGTATACCCAGATGTTTTGGTTAATTTGTTCTTATGGGAGAGGTCAACAATGTGCCAGTCCCCTGATTCTGAAGTGTAGCAGGCATAGTAACATAGGTAAACATCCAATCAAATGAGAGCACTGCTATTCTTAGCATCCAGGTAAAGATAAGCACAGATCATCACTGACCACTGATGTAAACTATCTGCACTTACAGAGAGTTTAAAGCATTTATTTCATTTCTTTAGAATTTATAAGTTATTAACTATCATCAATGAAGTTATTAAAAATTGTAATTTAAAGAATTATTATTGTAAGAATAAAAACAAAGTAAACTAAACTGCCTCCCCCCCCCGGCCATGTTTTTCCACCCATCATGACCATTTTTGAAATTGTCCAAGATATTTATAAATCGATGTTTAAAAAATAATATATGATGATTAGGCAAAAAATGTGACTTCTAGAGTGTTCACAAGCTTTTTTCACTAAATAAATATAAGAAAATGACCCCCCCTGGCGGCCAAGTTTTTTTACCGGTCCAAACCATTTTCAAACTCAACCGTCATATCCAAGAAGTTCACAATCTGTCAAAAAAACTGACATAAATATTAGTTTCTGTTAGTCTAGAAGTTGCTTCAAAAATTTAGTTTATAAAATAAGTCTAACTTAATCTAAAGATCACAATTTATGGAGAGTGGAAAACTCCAGTTACTCAAATGTAAAAAATAAGAAGAATTTACAAAAGTTATTTCAATCAAAAGATTCTTTATAATTTAGAAAATGCCAAATAACAAGGTTGCCATGGAAACAGTTTCATAGCACAGTAGTCTGCTAAATACACCAAAACACAGTAGGTTAACTTGTCTTAACAGTAAAGATCAAAGATAAGGCTCTACAGTGCATTAGTACATGTACATATATTTTATGAGATAGGTTTATCAAATTGCATGCAAACTACTGTCTTAATGTACACCACATTTTATGAAAGAAGTCCCAGGTTTATACAAGGGAGTTAACTATTACTTAACTATCACAAAGTATGTACAGGTTATCTTTCTTTAACATTATGGCTTATCACAACTAGACAGTTTTCAATATATACATATAGAGAAAACTACCCGCCCCTTGGCAGCCATGTTTTCAAGCAAAGGTTACCATTTCTGAACTCATCCAAGATATCATTGGAACAAATCTTCTGGGCAAGTTTCATGGCCTCTAGAGTGTTAACAAGGTTTTACTATAGCCATATAAGGAAAAATGCCCCGCCCCCTGGCGGCCATGTTTTTCAACCAACCGACATCATTTTCGAACTCATCCAAGATATTATTGGGATGAATCTTCTGACCAAGTTCTATGAGGATCGGACAATAAATGTGGCCTCTAGAGTGTTAACAAGATTTTGCTATAGCCATATGAGGAAAAATGCCCCGCCTCTTGGCAGCCATGTTTTTCAAGCAAACGTAACCATTTTCGAACTCATCCAAGATATCATTGAAACCAATTTTCTGACCAAATTTCATGAAGATAAGACAATAAATGTGGCCTCTAGAAAGTGGACAAGGCAAATGTTGACGTCGCACAACGGACGACGGACAAAAGGCGATCACAAAAGCTCACCATGAGCACGTTGTGCAAAGGTGAGCTAAAAAGTACATTAAATTGGATTATCAAATTCCGCTGTTAAACTCATAAATTTTAAATACAAACTGGAAGACATCATAATCTACAGAGTGGAAATAGAGCATGTCATTATTGCCTTAATATCATTTAAATATCTGTAATAAAATGTGAATTCCATGTCTTTTTTGTATATATCAACAAATTGTTAAATGTAAACAATGAAATTTATAAATCTTCATGAATTAAGTATTTATATAAAATATATAACCAATCTCTCGATTTGATGCACATATGTATATCGGTATATAAGACACGTAACTCACATTATAATTTAATGTAGTTTTATATGAAATGTATGATGGGCTGTAAGCTTTATTTACAAAATAAAAATAAAATCTGTTCTGTTCTACAAGTATTGCCCATTCTGCAAATATTACCAAGGTCACATATTCAGCAACCCAGTCTCAGACTTAAGAATAAACAAGAAATGTGTTTGTCAGAAACATTATGTCCCCTTCGGCGCCGCTTAAATTTTTTTTGACCTTTGACCTTGAAGGATGACCTTGACCTTTCACCACTCAAAATGTGCAGCTCCATGAGATACACTTGAATGCCAAATATGAAGTTGCTATCTTCAATATTGCAAAAGTTATGGCAAAATGTTAAAGTTGGAGCAAACAAACCAACAGACAGACCAACAGACAGAGCAAAAACAATATGTCCCCCACTATAGTGGTGGGGGACAAAAAAAAGAGACTTTGAACAACAAAAAATACATCCAGCTTTGAATATTCACGGGCCTCCACTGGGGATTATGGCATTAAGAAAATGTTCTACATGAAGAATGATATAGATAGAGGCAGTTAATGCAAAGTTTGACTCAATATTATAGCAATATTTGAATGTTCCAATTTGAAGATTTTTTTTCTTAGACCTAAGTCTGATAAGCCGTTGGTGAATAAGGGCCCAGGTATTCATACCTTTTGAGGTTTAACAGAGGAGCCTTCTGAGAGAAGTGTCTTCACCAGATACCCCTTGTCCTGCATAGAAAACATGCACAGTGCAGTGGAATGACATTCACAATCGCTCTTGGTGAACTGGGTTTATTGTACGTGCGTAAAGAGTCATCCCAGATTAGACTTTGCAGTCCGCACAGCCTAATAAGGTTCGACACTTTCCGCTTTAATTAAAAAAATTGTTTAACCCTTTACCTCTTAGATACGTATTTTGACGCATTTGTAGCCCCTCAAAAAGTTAAATTGAATAAAAGACTTTTCTTACTAGATTCAAATTTTAAATGCCTTATTTCCAACCCTTAGATACTGATAAGCAGCAAACAGTATAAAACCTGAACAGACTGCGAGTTACTCGCAGGCTGTTCTGGTTTTATGCTGTTTGCACATAACCATTTTCACTTTGGTTCCGAGTGGGAAAGTGTTAAAGGAAGTCTCTACTTAGCAAAATATAGTTAAAGCTGAAAGTGCCATCCCTGATTAGCCTGTGGGGACTGCACAGGCTAGTCTGGGCTGACACTTTACGCACATGAATTAAACCCAGTTTTATCAGAGCCTGGCTTATTTACAAATACACTTGATATGGAAATCTTGGTAGAAGTAAGTTAACTTATATTTGAAACGGCGTTAATAATAATTTCACATGTTGACTTTCATTGGAAATAGTGGTAGAATCAGATCGACATTAATTTTATGAACCTTATTTAGACTAATGGTACAATCAAGATGACTTTTATGAGAAATAGGCATAGTATTACATCTACAGGTTGGCTTATTGCAAATAGAGCGTGAATGACATTTACAGGTTGAATTTAATTTGAATAGTGGTAGAACAAGATTAACACATTGTATTCAACAAAGCGGGGAATTTTTCAATTTTTAATACATAATCAAAAGGCAAGAAATTAAATAGTATATTTTCAGGTTGCATTAAAAGGGTGAAATATTTACTAATTGGTATTTTATGTACTGTAACTTTCTTTTAGTCCTAACACAGCAAGTTAACAATATATGACATGAAGATGGAGCTATTAATTAAGACTTGTGTGCTTTTTTTTTGGTCCAAAGTAAAACATATCAATAAACACTAACCCTTTCAGTGCGGGAACCAAATTTTGAAGGCCTTTGCAAACAGTTTGGATCCAGATGAGACGCCACAGAACGTGGCGTCTCATCAGGATCCAAACTGTTTGCTATTCTGATAATATTCTTTGAAAAAAAATCGAAGAAAATGCTAATTTTAGAAATTCAGCAGACGACATTTTAGCAGACGACAAATTTCCCAGCATGCAAAGGGTTAATTAAGACTTTTTTGGGGTCCAAAGTAAACATTATCAATAAACACTAACAAATACCTTTGCTTTCTTGATAAACTCCTGCTTCAGCAGTTGCTTGGCTGTTGGCCTGTTATAAAGGTATAACAAATGTAAATGTCAAATCACCAAATGTTCATACAGTGCCCTGCACGACATAAGTGAAGCAACATATTTAACCTTCAACTCTGTTTATCTGTTACACAGGCGATAAACCTTAAACAATAAAACTGACAATTTTAATTTTACCCATTTGAAAATATTTAAATGGAATAATATTTAATGTCATCTCAATGTATATTGTATGAATATAACACATAATGCAATAAGGTAGGTAAACAAGAGCACCGCATAACGGGTGCCAACGCTCGGCTGCGGGTGTATTTTTTAATAAATGAAAGCTTGTCAGTTTTTTTTTTTTTAAGAGGTCAGTGACCTTGACCTTTGACCTAGTGACCCCAAAATGGGTGTGGCGTGTAGAACTCATCAAGGTGCATCTAAATATGAAGTTTCAAAGTTGTAGGTGGAAGCACTTTGATTTAAGAGCAAATGTAAAGGTTTTAGCACAACGCTGGCGGACGACGAGCTGGCTATGACAATACCTCGGGTTTTCTCCGAAAACAGCCGAGCTAATAACGTGTTTTGAGATTGACTAATGCATACATATGTATATATATATATATATGCATGAATGACCTGACAAATCATATTTCGATCTGCGGATCCCCCAAATTGCATTAACCCTTTCCCACTCAGAAGCAAAGTGAAAAGGGCTATGTGCAAACAGAATAAAACCAGAACAGCCTGCGAGTAACTCGCGGTCTGTACAGGTTTTATGCTGTTTGTTGCTCACCAGTATCTAGAGGTTGGAAATGAAGCCTTTAAAACTTGAATCTAATAAGAAAGGCCTTTAATTAAAATTAACTTTGTAAGAGAATACAAATGCGTCAAAATACATATCTAAGTGGGAAAGGTTTAAACGGAACTGTAGTGAATTGACTTTTCAGAAACTTGTGAAGTCAGATCAGCCCCTTTCAATCTGTAGTTCACACATATTTGAAGGACAAGTGCATGCATTTGCAGGATGAGTAAAAATTGTAAAGGGCTTGTCCTGCAGAACTAGTGAATTATTGAAATATTTTTGTCCCCTGCAGACATTTAGCAGATCAGCTTTTTTTAAATCATGGCTCCAGTACAACAATTTAAAGCTAAATCCTAGTTTTGGTCATTTTGGTAACACATTTCCATTTTGTCATTAAATCTAAAATACGTGTATGGCGAAACCTATTTATTTAAGCTTGATTGTATCAAAAGTTAATGACTATTGAAACACTTGTGAGTCAGTTCCTGGGTAGAACCAGTACTTGGTGTCTGTGGTGGAGATTATAAGATAAAAGAACGCTCCCACAGTGGAGATCCAACCTATGACCTCACGGTTGCCAGGCAGACATCATACCCACTACGTAACAGCAGGCTTTCCAGCAGCACCTTTGAAACTAGAGTGTTTACAAGGTTTTCTATAGCCAAATAAGGAAAACTGCCCCCCCCCCCCCGGCAGCCATGTTATTCAACTGACCGGAACCATTTCCATTTTCGAATTCAACTCTCATATCAAGGAAACAAATGTTCTGACCAAATTTCATGAAAATTGGGCCAAAAACGTGACTTCTAGAGTGTTCACATGTTTTCACTATATACATATAGAGAAAAATGCCCCGCCCACTGGCCGCCATGTTTTTTTACCGATCTGGACCATTTTCAAACTTGTCCGAGTCATCAATAAAACCAATGTTTTGACCAACTTTCATGATGATTGGGCAAAACTTAGACTTTTAGAGTGTTTACAAGGTTTCTCTATAGCCAAATAAGGAAAACTGCCACCCCCCCCCCCCCCCCCCTGGCAGCCATGTTATTCAACTGACCGGAACCATTTTCGAACTCAACTCTCATATCAAGGAAACAAATGTTCTGACCAAATTTCATGAAAATTGGGCCAAAAATGTGACTTCTAGAGTGTTCACATGTTTTCACTATATACATATTAAGAAAAATGCCCCTCCTTCTGGCGGCCATGTTTTTTCACCGATATGGACCATTTTCGAACTGATCGTCCGAGATATCAATAAAACCAATGTTTTGACCAACTTTCATGATGATTATGCAAAAATTGTGACTTCTAGTGTTAACAAGGTTTCTCTATAGCCAAATAAGGAAAACTGCCAACCCCCTGGCAGCCATGTTATTCAACTGACCGGAACCATTTTCAAACTCAACTCTCATATCAAGTAAACAAATGTTCTGACCAAATTTCATAAAAAATTAGGCCAAAAATGTGACTTCTAGAGTGTTCACATGTTTTCACTATAACATATAGAGAAAAATGCCCCGCCCACTGGCGGCCATGTTTTTTCACCGATCTGGACCATTTTCGAACTCGTCCGACATATCAATAAAACCAATGTTTTGACCAACTTTCATGATGATTGGGCAAAAATTGTGACTTCTAGAGTGTTAACAAGGTTTCTCTATAGCCAGTAAGGAAAACTGCCCCGCCCACTGGCGACCATGTTTTTTAACGGACCAGAACCACTTTTGAACTCAACTAACATATCATTAAGACAAACATTTTGACAAAGTTACATGAAGATTGGGCATGAAATGTGACTTCTACAGTCTTTACAAGTTTTTTCATTTTTTTGACCAAGTGACCTAGTTTTTGACCTGGCATGACCCAGTTTCGAACTCAACCGAGATTTCATTGGGACAAAGCTTCTGACCAAGTTTCATGAGTATCGGACAATAAATATGGCCTAGAGTGTTTACAAACAAATGTTGACGTACGGACGACGGACGGACGGACGACAGACAAAGACCGGTCACAAAAGTTCACATGAGCAATCATGTGAGCTAAAAACTAGGAGAAAACGAGGAAAATTATTTACAAAAAACTAGGAAAATGTAGGGAGTTTGGAAAAAACTAGGAGTTACTACTAAGAAGTTTATTGCCTTTTCGACTTTTCCCTACCTGATTACCACAGTAACTGTACACATTTCATACAACAGGACTGTTAAGCTGACTAATGGCTATATTCTAGAGCGTCACTCAACCTACACCTCGACTCAACCTCGACTAAGGAAGGCTCGAGGGCGCCTTCCGTTAGTTTGAGTCGAGGAAGAGATTGGTATTCACAGTGTTTACTTAGTTGAGAAGAGCTGGAGGAGTCGACAAAGCGTGAATGTGTTTTGTTGGGCGCCTATTGTTATACAATCCGTTCAATGTTTACAACAATATACATGTGTAAATTACATATTCTGACTTAGATGTGAAAATATACCCACAAAATGGTTTCTGTATGGAATTATTATTATTATTACATGATGCAATAACTGTCTGTACAGTTCAGTGTAATTTCTGAATTGAATATCCTCCAGAATTCACATTTTCTGACACATGTTCTTCTGAAAGGGTCTCCAAATTAATAATAAACTTCATGTACATCAAGTTATAAGAAGTTTATTTCTGTTGAACAAACATTTGTCAAGATCGTGCATACCCGCTTTAACTGTGAACGTTGTCGAATACATGACCATTGTTGTAAATATGCATCATTATAAATTAATTAAAAATCTCACCTGAAAAAATGTCACAAAAACCGATTGTTATTACTGACATGAGTGGGTTTCCTCAAATTAAATGTTGTTAACCATCTTGTACTTCATGCGAACAAGATTAAAGTGCCATGGTATATAAAACTAGCCATCACCAAAGTGCTCTAGAGTAAATATTATATCCATTAACACAAGATTTTGTGGTTCCAAATCCGCAATATAGCTTATTTTTCAGGTTACCCACACTTTGAAACTAAAACTAACAAAATAAACATATAGTTGTACGCGCTTCTGTTTTGGTATTCATAAAAAAACACGTTGAGTGAGGCTCGAGGAACAACTTCACTACCTCACCATATCCTCCCTCAGACGAGGAACCTAGAGCTGTCCTTACAGATGTAAATACCAATGTGAGTGAAGGAGGGGACCGTTAGATAAAATCATGTGCGTAATAATACTGAGGTTGGGTTAAGTGGAGGAACTTTTCAGAATATAGCCATAAGTTTTCATTTGTAGTCATCACAGAGCTCAGTCCAACTTTTAGGTATCACCTACGAAGGCTAGACTATGTGACCAATGACACCAGACCCCACAAAGACTACCAAATATTGTCAGCTCAACAACCTGAAGGTCCTATTTTGAAACAAAATCTCTAAAACACATTAAAAGACAGTTTTACCTTATCCAAAAAAGTGCCAAATTAATGAAAAACTAGGAATACTAGGAGGTTTTAGACAAAACTAGGAACAAGGGACAAAATTGTCACAAAACCAGGTTTTCATTGTGAAAAAAAATCTGATTAAGGGAGACAACTCAAACTGAACTTTTGAAATGAACAAACAAAATTAACCCCCTTTGTAAGTTTGTTTCAAAATAAATCTATTTTAAGTTGTGGTGACCTTGACATTGGAGATATTGACGTGATTCTTTCGTGCGACACACCGTCCCATGATGGTGAACAAATGTGCCAAATAATTGTAAAATCTCACAATGAATGACATAGTTATGGCCCAGACAAGCTCATTTATTGCCAATTTTGACCTTTGAACTCGAAGTGTGACCTTGACCTTGGAGATATCGACGTAATTATTTCGCGCGACACACCGTCCAATGATGGTGAACAAATGTGCCAAATGATTTTAAAATATGACAATGAACGACATAGTTATGGCCCGGACAAGCTTGTTCCGCCCGCCAGCCAGCCCGCCAGCCCGCCTGCATTCGCCAATCTAATAACCAGTTTTTTCCTTCGGAAAACCTGGTTAAAAACCTGGTTAAAAACTAGGAGCACATTTAATAAACTAGGACAACTAGGAAATACTAGGAAATAATAGAAATGCTGGAAAGCCTGTAACAGAGACCAATTTCATAAATCTAAAATAGGATCCTGGTTCCTGGTCTGGAAGGGCATACAGAATGGCAATGCATGGGGGGTTAACCTTTTCTCTGGCTCCTTTTTCAAGCAGTCTGACACAAACTTGCGGAAGACTTTACTGTAGTTCTTGTACTGGTCTTTGTCCTCCGCCCCAGTGTCCAGCGATGGCGGGTCATTTTGCAAGGTCAGCATCAGCACCTGTCGATACAAATGAACAATAAAACATACACTCATACAGATCACATAAAAACTCTGCCATTATGTCAAAGCAGTTTGTTAACCCTTTACCACTTAGATACGCATTTTGATGCATCTGTAGTTTCTTAGAAAGTTAAATTTAATTAAATACCTGTCCTACTAAATTTAAGTTTTAAAGGCTTTTTTTCCATCCCTTAGATACTGATGACCAGCAAACAACATAAAGCATGAACAGACTGCAAGTTACTTGCAGGCTCGTCTGGTTTTATGCTGGTTGCAAAAGCCATTTTCACTTTGCTTCTTGTTGGGGAAAGTGTTAAGGTATTCATCATATTTATTGATAGATTTATTATTTATGAACATATCAATCAATGATCCAGTAAAGTTGATGTCATAATTATAAACATTACAAAAGCCTACTCAACGCACAAAAGTACTTCTCAATTGATTTAACTTCAAAATATGAGATTGCGCTTTCGAAATTCAGAGCCTCAAACCACAAATTACAATCAAACTAGGTAGACGCAATAATGTACAAAAAGAGAACAGAATTTGTAATAATTGTTCTACAAACAAAGTTCGATATCTGGATTGTAAATACCATGCCATTGGAATTGGGGTATTTTTTATCAAATATGTGCTTCATAATCACTATATGTAAATATTAATAATTACAGCTTAACACAGGAAATTAGTTCACGTTTTTTGTTGAAAGAACTTTTGAAGAGAATTCATCAGGTGTTTCATTAGTATTTTCAATGCATGTACATTACCAAATTTTACAAAACATTTTTAGCAACAATCATTTCATTAAATGTTTTCAAAAGATCTGTCATTTAAATAAACCACATCTTGATAAGCAAAATACCCGCACTTTCAACTTCTGTAGTAGTGCAAATGCTTGTTAATGTAAAAACCTACCTTCATTGGAGGGTATTTATGATAGGGCGCTGTCCCAGTGGCAAGTTCGATGGCAGTTATACCCAGACTCCAGATGTCGGCCTTGAAGTCATAACCAGTCACCTGAAGAAAACAAGTCATAACCAGTCACCAGAAGAAAACAAGTCATAACCAGTCACCAGAAGAAAACAAGTCATAACCAGTCACCTGAAGAAAACAAGTCATAACCAGTCACCTGAAGAAAACAAGTCATAACCAGTCACCTGAAGAAAACAAGTCATAACCAGTCGCCTGAAGAAAACATGTCATAACCAGTCACCAGAAGAAAACAAGTCATAACCAGTCACCTGAAGAAAACAAGTCATAACCAGTCATCTGAAGAAAACAAATCATAACCAGTCACCTGAAGAAAACAAGTCATAACCAGTCACCTGAAGAAAACAAGTCATAACCAGTCACCTGAAGAGAACAAGTCATAACCAGTCACCTGAAGAAAACAAATTAAAGCATGCTTAGGGAAAACCAAGCTTATTGGCATGTGCATTAAGTGTCGCCCCAGAATATCCTGTGCAGTCCACACATCCATTCAGGCTAATCCAGGACCACACATTTTCGCTTTTACGGTACTTTTTGTTTCAATGAAGTCTCTTCATAGCAAATCCCCATTTTAGGCAGAAAGTGCTGTTCCTGATTATCTGTGACGACATTTTCGGCACATGCATTGGGCCCCCTTCTCTCAAAGCACAGCTCATATGTAAATTCATTAATATTATCAATTGTCGGGATATTGGCGGATAAGGAATGCATCACTTTCAAGTTACACACATTTTTCATTTCTGTAAAAAAGAGTTCCGCAGTCGGAGACATATCCCCTCCCAAACAAGGCTTTGAACTAGTGACCCCAATTTCAAAAGGGGTCATCTACTGTCCAAGGCCAATGCACATGTGAAGTATCAAGCCAATCGTTCAATTTGTTAACATGTTATTGATCGGAAACAATTTTCATACTTAATGTGACAGTGACCTTGACCTTTGACCTAGTGACCCCAATTTCAATAGGGGTCATCTAATGTCCAAGGTCAATGCACATGGGAAGTATCAATCTAATCTGTCAATTTATTGATGAGTTATTGATCAGAAACGATTTCCCCACTTATTGTGACAGTGAACATGATCTTTTACTCAGTGAACCCAATTTAAATAGGGTTCATCTACTGTCCAATGCACATGGGAAGTATCAAGCCAATCGGTCAATTTGTTGACAAGTTATTGATCAGATTTTTTTTCCACACTTATTGTGACAGTGACCTTTGACCTAGTGATCCCAAATTCAATAGGGGTCATCTACTGTCAAAGGCCAATGCACATGTTATTGATCGGAAACAATTTTCATACTTAATGTGACAGTGACCTCGACCTAGCAAACCCAATTTTAATAGGGGTCATCTCATGTCAAAGGTCAATGCACATGGGAAGTATCAAACCAATTGGTCAATTTGTTGATGAGTTGTTGATCGGAAACAATTTTCACACTTATTGTGACAATGACCTTGACCTTTGACCTAGTGACCCCAATTTAAATAGGGGTCATCTACTGTCTGAGGCTAATGCACATGTGATGTATAAAGCCAATTGGTTAATTCGTTGACGTGTTATTGATCGGAAACTAACTGGTCTACCGGCACACTGACCGACATCCAGCAAAGTTATATACCCCCTATTCTTCAAAGGGGGGGGGGGGGGGGGCATAATTAAATAAGCCCTTGCCGTCTTCTTATAAGTTCATTCAACAATCTCTATATCTCTGTCGTAGCTAAGCTTTAGTACTTGCAGTAGAAGCTGGCATCACATCAGCATCTAATTGCCCATGTTGTGTCCCCGGTAGAATGGAAAAATAGAATGAATTATAAACTTCCCCTTATTGTCCTTAACATCAGCCATTGTCCATGTTATTTCATGTTACTCTGTGATACTTTGTGTTTTCACATTGCTTGCACCGTGAAGGTCCTTGTCAGCACCCTGTCCATCTCCAGCATCGTCCTTGTTATTCAGAGATCTTATGTTATAGTCCTTGTATCAGCCTTGTTTCCACCATGTCAGTCCATGTTTGCACGGTCTATGTGCTCATCTGTTATGGAAGTGAAAAATCAAATTGTAACCAGGTTGTTTTGTGTAACCATCTATGTGCTCATCTGTTATGGAAGTGAAAAATCCAACTGTAACCAGGTTGTTTTGTGTAACCATCAATGTGCTCATCTGTTATGGAAGTGAAAAATCAAACTGTAACCAGGTTGTTTTGTGTAACCATCTATGTGCTCATCTGTTATGGAAGTGAAAAATCAAATTGTAACCAGGTTGTTTTGTGTAACCATCTATGTGCTCATCTGTTATGAAAATGAAAAATCAAACCTGTAACCAGGTTGTTTTGTGTAACCATCAATGTGCTCCTCTGTTATGGAAGTGAAAAATCAAACTGTAACCAGGTTGTTTTGTGTAACCGTCAATGTGCTCCTCTGTTATGGAAGTGAAAAATCAAACTGTAATCAGGTTGTTTCCTGTTACTGTCTATGTGCTCATCTGTTATGGAAGTGAAAATTCAATCAGAAAACAAATTTGTTTGTTGTAACCACCAGCATAGGTTCGGAGACAGTCGCACAACTGCCATCATGGTCCTTGATAATCTGGTGTATGAAAACTAGACTGTCAACAATAGCAGAGAACACCCCTATGTATGTACAACATACATGTCTAGATTTTTTAAAGCGTGGCAAAAACCTCAAGCAGAATATACCAAATGGACTCCAGCACTTGTGTACACCAGTAATCAACTTGGGTGATAAAATATATCAGATAGGTTTTATCTTACATCCTTCATAATAAAAATAAATATATTGATAAATCAGATAAAATGGTGTATTGTTTTATATTAGGTCAGTAGTAGTTGATATCCAGTCATTTAATTGGCTATTAACCAATTAACTTCATTTACAAAGCCTGAATTACATCAGGGTCAGTAAGAAGCCATGTAATTTAAAATGCAAGGCTCCAATAACAACATATAAATATGTATCAATGCCTTAATGTATAATATTTAAGATTTATTATATAAGTATTTATTTTTTGATTTAGCTGTCAAAGTAAATATAACCATTTGAATGCCTAAAACAATTTGATATGAGTAGCTTTACGTGGGAATGTCATTACTTTTTTGCATTTTTTTTTGCATTTGAATCTGAGTTTTTTTTACTGATAGAAAGCAATATCAGTATTCATTGTATTTATAAACATACTGTTTTTAAGTTTTAACACATCAACTTCAATACACTTCAAAATATTGGTATGAAAAGTTATGTCCGTTTAAACAATTTTTGTATACATGTCCACCAGTTTAATTTGGTGATAAGATACTGAGAAATCTACCCTGATATCAATTGAAACAATCATGTGAGTGGAGATCAGGTGAAACTGGTTCAAAAATCAGAATGTCAATTTATCCACATTCACCATAGTGAAATAAATAAAACAGCTTAAATGGCTTCCAATTTTGAGACTTCAATTCATAGGGGATCAGATTTGTTCTTTGACTTTTCTTGTTACACATGTAAGGGAAATGATAAAAACACAGAGGCTGAATTTTACTGCGAGGACTGTTCCAAGGTTTACTGTGGCGAATGTTTGGAGTACCATAACTTTCTTTATCAGAAGCATGTAACTTTGGACAAGAAAAACATCAGTAAGTGGCCAGTTTCCGATGCAACATTTGATGTTCTAGAGCAATGTCATGTGCATAAGGACAGGAAATTGGAAACATTCTGTGAGGACCACAGTGAGCTGATGTGTACTGTCTGTCATGTCTACAATCATAAGTAAGTAGTATACTAAGTAATTTTTATCCAGTTTAAGTGCTTGTACTAAGTGTACAAAGTTTGAATATTGCTAAATTTAAAAACTACAACATATTTTAGTTAAAAACAAGATTTCTTTGAGAAATAGAATGCCCCCAAGTAAGCCAAATATGAAGTTGCTATGTAGTTTTAGTAGTAGTAGTAGTAGTAGTAGAAGTAGTAGTAGTAGTAGTAGTAGTAGTAGTAGTAGTAGTAGTAGTAGTAGTAGTAGTAGTAGTAGTAGCAGTAGCAGTAGCAGCAGTAGTAGTAGTAGTAGGAGTAGCAGTAGCAGCAGCAGTAGCAGCATTACAATACCAATACTAAAGAATGATCAAATGGGAAAAGGTAACCTAGCACTGGCAGTAAATATGGGGCTCATTTACAGGTCAGATTTGGAATCTCTGCTGTAAAATGAGATTTTGAATGAATTTAAGGGAGGCAAATCTGTAATAAAAAGAACATGCATAAACCGTAGTTGTTTCCCTTGTTTGAACCATGCTTAATCCTTATAATGCCTATTTCCAGTAACTGTGACCTTCACCTGTGACCTTGACCTTTGACCTAGTGACCACAAAATCAATAGGGGTCATCTGCGAGTCATGATCAATGTACCTATGAAGTTTCATGATCCTAGCCCCAAGCGTTCTTGAGTTATCATCCGGAAACCACCTGGTGGACGGACCGACCTACCGACCGACCGACATGAGCAAAGCAATATACCCCCTCTTCTTTGAAGGGGGGCATAAAAATAAAGATTGAAATTGCTGATGTCTTAAATGCATTTAAAGGGGACTTCCTTTGCAGAAAATGCAGCCATTTTGTTCTCATAGCTGATAAAGTGAAAAACCTGCACCAAAAAGGGGATTTTAAGCAGTTGTCAGCAACTCTTGATACTTTACAAGAACAGTTGATTCTGAAGAATGATAACTTTGAGCAAAGTCTAAAGTCCCTGGAACAAGCCTACAATACAATTCTGGAAGAGATCAATGCTTTACGCAAGGCAATAAATGATTCTTTGGATCAATTGGTGAGGAATACTATCAAAGAGTTAGACACACTACTGGCTAAATTGAGGACATCTATTCAAACTGATAATGCAAACTGCAATGAGTCTATCAAAAAGATGACATCTTTTAAAGAAGATTGGCTAAATATTAAAGGCAAAAGTGATGCAATCCAAATGATTATGTACAGAAAATGTTGGGACATGTCTGTCAAGGCCAAAGCAGTTTTACAAGAAATGACAGAAGAGAATGATATAACACTGAGCTTTACACCTGATCCAATCATCCTTCAAACCATGGCCACTATTTCAGGATTGGGACAAATACTCATCAAAGATCGCAGAGTAACAAAAGAGACAAAACCTGAAGCATGTTGCTCATTATCCAGCAAAAGTGATCCTGAAATTCAAGCTATTGAAATCCACAACCAAGACCTGGTTGCCAGTCCAGTATCAGGAACTCCCAGACAAGCTAAAGTTGCAAACCAAACAAGTGCTCTAAACAAGCTAGATACAATTTCCAATCAAGCATCGGTACCACCTAAACAAGGTGACATTACAAACCAATCAACTGCTGTTAACAAGTCGGACTATGTGTCCAATCCAATTTCCAATTCATCTACACAGTCTAACAATACAAGTGCTTTGAACAAGCCACGCTGGATGCCTCATACAGTAACATCAAGTTCATCAACCCAGTTGGTCCAAGAATATCAATCAAGTGCACTTGACAAGTCTGATCCAAACCAAGTCATTAAAGTTAAGACTAGTAAGAAGTATAAAGTGTATATAGAAAAGGATGCATGCGTCTGCTTTATATCAGGTATCTGTGAGATAGCTACTGGAGAACTCCTGATCACAGACTTTAACAATAAAAAAGTTAAGCTGTTGGATCAGACCATGAAGGTGGTGGCCCACTGTGACTTGCCTAGTGAACCAGTGTCCATTTGCAGCATCAACTCCAATCTAGTGGCTGTTGCTATGGGTATCAAAGAGGTCCACTTCATTACAGTTACCAATCTTCAGCTGGTAAAGGACAAGACAATGAAATTCCAACATTTCTGCCATGGTATTGCCCACCACCAGGGCAATCTGTTAATTACAACTGACACAGCCCTGTACCAATACTCTGTGGATGGAAGACATGTGAGCAAGCTGTATGAAGACACAAGCGGTGAAAAGACAGGTAATTCTTAACAATATAGTTATTCTGCATGCCCATACTCATTAGACCAATCTTTTTACTATCAATGCAATCAATTTCATAATATCTTATAAAACAAACGTGTAAATAAGAACATGAACATTCTGAACAAATTTTTTATATGCAGTTTTATTGCATTCAAAAATACATGATAGATATACCTATTTGAATGTTTTCTGCCTGCTTCATCTATTTTCACAAGTATATATCCCTAAACTTTAAGCAACACAAACACATTGATCGCGATTATATATCACTTAACTTTTAAGCAAAATAGACTCATTGACAATTGCTATATCATAATGTATGATTACCAAAAAAAATATATACAAATGATATCATTATTTTGTGGAAAATTGTACTCAATATTTTCTAATTATACAATTTCTCCCCCAAAAATGAGTTTTTTTAACATCATTTTGTATTGCTTCCTGTTTCTGTTTCCCAACCTTAAGTGGGTATAAAGCATGCAATCAAGAGATATGTTTTTGGAATTGAGTATAATCAGATTTACATGCATATTCTGCTGTTTTATGTTTGTCTCTCTGTACAGATTTCTGTAACAGCATTTATGTGAATGAAAGGTTAAACATTAAATATATTAAGTATGCATGTATGTTTATGGGTGTTAATATTTTGCCTTGAACTGCCACTAATGCCACATCATGTTTCCATATACAACACCTCAATTTCACTGCTTTCAATACCAGTAACCTCCTGTGCCGTGAGTCCAGATGGAGACAGGATAATGATATATGTGACTAACCAGGCCAGCAAACAGCTGGTCACACTGTCGAGGAATGGCACAGTGATCTCCATACTGGCTGACCCTGCACTGAACTGGTTATACAGAGATGCTCAACCACGCCTCCATGTGACAGACTCAGGACAAGTTCTGGTGTGTGGAGGCATGTCCAACACAATCATCCAGGTGGACAAAGATGGAAGACAGAGACTGGCAGAGGTGGTCACAAGGAAGGATGGTGTGATTGCACCAACATGTGTCTACTACAGTAAACATACAGGAATTCTAGTTGTGGGAATGTGGAAAAATAATAACATTTTGGTGTTAAGCACCCACTGAATCTTTAATGTTGATATCTAATCATTAAAATATACATGGAATACATTAAAAACAGGACATATTCAAGGAATGAAAATATGTAAATAGTTCCCATGAACGAGTAGTCTTTCCATGACCTTAGCAATGTGAGTTAAAATATGCTCATATACTAACTAGTTTAACGGAAACTTCATTTGCTAGGATTACAATAATATCTATATAATCTACTATTAATTTCTTTGAGAGAATGAGTTTATGTGATACTTGTTATAAATGCTTTCATATACTATTATTTTATTTCATACCGTTTTGCATGATTGTGTTTGTAATGTACTGTTATGAATATGTACTTAATTAGTCAATGAGTTATGTATTGTTTGAACTTTATGTGAGCATGATAAAATATATAAATTGGTTTCCAAAAAGAAAGAAGAGGGTCATGGGCTCTACGGCACTCCCCTCAGACCAGACAGAACTAAACTATTCTGAGAGGGCAGACTTCAGAATAATACAAGAATTACTCTATGAAACATATATATTAATTTTCTAGGCACATTTTTATTTTCAATCTTTATGAATCTACCATAATTTCTCTAAGTTTGCAGACACTCAAAAATAATTTATTTTGTTCCTGTCCCAAAATTAAGATACAATACATACCGGTATATTAGTAAAATACAGGTGTTGACAAACAAGAGATGTGTTTGTCAGAAACACAATGCCCCCTATTGCGCCGCCTTGATTTATTAATTTTTGTTATCATTTGGCAGGTACAGATAATTATCTCCCTTCTTCGGGGGCATAAAAATACAGGTGGAGAAAGATTTAGAGACACTCTAAAAATAATTCATTGAAGATTGGATACAGGTATACAATGTTGATAGCGTCAATTGTTTACATGACTAATAGCATTTTCTTGTTAATTATCGCACTGTTAAGTATCAATTACTTTTACATATTTCACTTCAAGCAGCTGGGTGAAACTATTGTCTATTATTGGTTTCCATTCTTATTTAGGCATTTATCTGCCAGGTGATATGACCATAACCCAGTTGTAAACAAGATGTGTTTGTGAAACACAATGTCCCCCTATATGATGTTTGACATTGTAGGATGACCTTGACCTTGTGAAGGATGACCTTGACCTTGACCTTTCACCACTCAAAATGTGCAGCTCCATGAGATACACATGCATGCCAAATATCAAGTTGCTATCTTCAATATTGCAAAAGTATTCATAAAATAAGCGATTTGGGCCACATATATTTGACCTCTGACCTTGAAGGATGACCTTGACCTTTCACCACTCAAAATGAGCAGCTCCATGAGATGCACATGCATGCCAAATATCAAGTTGCTATCTTCAATATTGCAAAAGTATTCATAAAATGAGCGATTTTGGTCACATATAATTGACCTCTGACCTTGAAGGATGACCTTGACCTTTCACCACTCAAAATGTGCAGCTCCATGAAATACACATGCATGCCAAATATCAAATTGCTATCTTCAATATTGCAAAAGTATTCATATAATGAGCGATTTTGGCCACATATATTTGACCTCTGACCTTGAAGGATGACCTTGACCTTTCACCACTCGAAATGTGCAGCTTCATGAGATACACATGCATGCCAAATATGAAGTTGCTATCTTCAATATAGCAAAAGTTATTGCAAAATGTTAAAGTTGGCGCAAACAGACAGACAGACCAACAGACCAACAGACAGACAGGGCAAAAACAATATGTCCCCCACTACTATAGTGGGGGACATAAAAAGAATGATCAATGTGTCTCAAAAGAAGCACAAAAGGGCAGAAATCTGGTTAAATAGCATTGCAAAATAAACTGTCAGAAAGTATTAAGTCATTAATTATGGATGAAAACCCGTACGTCCAAACTTAGAGTCACAAAAAATAATTATTTATTAAAACTGTAGTGTGACGAAACTGAGTACATACAGTATGACATTTCTTTTAATTGTCATATTGCCAAACTGTTCTCTAAGTTATTTCCCATATAAGAAATGTTACCATATGGGCCAGGTAAGCTTTAACCCAGGTAGCATAATTTGAATAACTTTGTAGAGGACCCATAGGTAAAACTATATTTTATATATGAAAGCGATACATATAGGCTTGTGGTTTTGCAAAATTAAGATTTTTAAACAAGAGCTGTGTTTGCGAAACACAATGCCCCCTACTGCGCCGCTATGAAGCCATATATTTGACCTTGAAGGATGATCTTGACCATTCATCACTCAAATGTGCAGCTCCTTACATGCATGCCAAATATGCTATCTTCAATATTGCAAAAGTTATGGCAAATGTTTGCACAAACAAACAAACATACGGTTTCGCATCAAACAGTGAAGCGTACAAACGGTCCAAAAGTCAAAACCGTCTGATACGATCGTATCAGACGGTTTGACACCAAAACCGTTCGATACGGTTCTAGCTAAACTGTCTGATACGATGGTATGATAGGAATATGACATTTGGACCTATCCGTTCACCATACATGGGCTGTTTGCCATAAGGCGAAAACCGAGGATCACCACAGACCCATAATATCTACCGCGGTGTTCATCATGTTCGCTATAAATAATTGAACATAATTGTATTGTTTCTATCCCTTTAATTTAAAAGTGATAATGCATAAATAAAGTCTATTTTGATGTACACGCTGGTCGAAAGGATATAATAAGTATTTAAAATATATTAGCGACAATAAAACGCCCTAAAAGAGTCCCAAGTCTCTGGATTCCACAATACATACGTGTCAACTGTATCAATTGCATACATGCAACTTCTCCCATCTTTATCCATTACTCGATAAGCCCATATATGCCCAATTTCAAATTTTAAAAGCAAATTATGGTTGGGTAATATAGTCGATAATAGTGCTCAAGAATGTCGTAAACACATAACGTTCGCAATTTTTGAAAGTATCAAATGAATTTTGGCATATGATTCTCATGTTGTGAATTTCAAATCAAGTACCAGGCTATCTCGTGAATTATTTGGCATTGACTTTAAGAGTTAACAGTATTGATCATCTCAACGCTTTATTTTCGTTTCCGACTTTACGTATTGTCCGAATTTAAGTACGCATACATGTAATATCTACAAGAAGTATATGATTTTCTATTGTACATGTACATTTAAAACACGTGAATGACCCTCGCAGACAGGTGCTGCGTAGCATGGCGGTGATCATGGGTGTTCTCATTAACGATTGCGTGCAAGCGTGGCGGTTTCGGATGTTGGCCGAACACCGCGGTCAGTAGCGTGTCAGCCCTCCTCGAAATGTCACCCATCAGGAGAAGTGAACACCGCGGACAGGAGTTTTTGTTTAAGTACACGTCTGTACTGTAGCATTGTGTGACTTTTTTTTATCTGGAAACGGTGTAGATTTATAAATCATGCAGGAGCGCGAAATGTAATATTTCCTGTCTACAGCCGTATCTATGAGGCTAGAAAACACTAACTATATCTGTTCAGCGTTACGGGTTTTGCACTTGTTTTTTTATATATATTTTTTCAAGGGGGAATTTTTTCCAAAAAATAGGGGAAAAAAGTATACTTTTTTCATGTAAAAGTCGCCGATATTCGTCAGTAAAAAGTGCAAATAAAGGACCCTGCTGATGAGCCACAAACAGCATTAAACCTCAACAGACTGAGAGTTACTCACAGGCTGTTCTGGTTTATTGCTGGTTGCAATTAACCATTTTAAAAGGTTTGAACTTGTCTAACTGTTCCTGCTGCCAACAGTACCTGTTCCATGAACTTGGGCACAAACAGGGTTTAATGCATGTGCAGATAATGTCATCCTAGATTAGCCAATGCACAGGCTAATCAGGGACAACACTTTCCTCCTTAACTGGATTTCCCTAAAGAGACTTACTTTACACAAAACGAGGCGTAAGCGTTCTTGAGTTATCATCTGGAAACCATTTTACTGTTTCGAGTCACTGTGACCTTGACCTTTGACCTAGTGACCTGAAAATCAATATGGGTCATCTGCCAGTCATGATCAATGTACCTATGAAGTTTCATGATCCTAGGCCTAAGCGTTCTTGAGTTATCATCCGGAAAACATCTGGTGAACGGACCGACGGACGGACTGACCAACCGACATGTGCAAAACAATATACCCCCTCTTCTCCAAAGGGAGGCATAAAAATACAATAAAAGCAGAAAGTGTTATCCGTGATTAGCCCGAGCACACTGCAAAGACACCTGGACCTACACCTTATGCACATGCATTAAACCCCATTTTCCCAGAGCAAGGCTTATTTGTCTACGATTCCTGCTTCCCAAGGTACCTGTTCCATGACTTCTGGTGCCATCCAGCAAGGTGTGCCCACAAACGTATGTCTCACAGAGTCACGGGTCTGATCCTTCCCTGTAGCCAGCCATGCTGACACACCAAAATCTGAAAAATTGTTTGTACATTGTCTTAATTAAAGCACACAAAATAGCCCAAATAAAAATTTGCCATAGCGAGGAAAATATGACTAAAGAAAATATTAAACCAGAAAGACGCCATGTTAAACGCCAAAAAAAAAACAGAGGAAAGGGAGTAAATGATGCAAGAAAGGACAAACAGATCAATGGTGATTAGAAAAGCTTACCAATAGCACTTGTGCTCCGCTAATTTTAAAATGAGGCTTAATTTCTCAAAAGGTTTTTAAGTAGTAAAATAATAAAAATATTAATTTAAAATGTTCATAAAATACTGTAGAATATACCTGCTATATAAACAGCTCCATCTTTCCCCAGAAGAATGTTGCCAGCCTTGATATCTCTGAAACAAACCAGCAGCGGCTACATCAATGAAACCCGTGTGATCATCAGAAACATTTGCACTTAGTTATTTTAAAGTAAGACTATGTGCATTAAGCGGTGTCTCATCTAGATCTACGCTGTTTGCCTAGGCCTTTTTTGTAAACGCTAGGCATTAATGGGTTAAAGTCGTGTTTTCCAGTAACAAAACTGACTGTGTTTCATCAATGATTTAGAACAAACTAAACGCTAGAATTCTACTGACTTTTTTAACATACATTTTTGAGCCATAACAAGACTTCTTTTTTTATAAAGAGAGGGACATTTTTTTAATACATCTATTTTGATAATATACAGTAAATGGAATGTTTAATCATACCATTAAGTGCACATGTAGTCCATTGAACATTTTTAACATCATTTTTTTCAGGCCCATGTATATATTTCAGGAGACAAAAATTCCACTCGTCCGCTCGTATTGACGAGTGAAATCTTGAAAGGACGAGTGAATTTCCCTAAAGCTCTCGTCCTACAGGACGAGTGAAAAAAAGCTGATGTTAAAAAATGAATTTTCTGACCAGTAAGACTATTTTTCATTTAATAAAATCATTTTCTAAAAGCATATCTATCCCGAAAGTAGAATGCGAATGAACCGGAAATTGTAATTGTAAATTTCATACAGCAGGTGCGCGTTGTTATGCGAGACTTGTGTCCCGAGTAAATATTGGCTTTTTGGTGTAAGCTTTGCGCGTACATGTTGACAGGGAACCATGCGACTGCAGTCACTGTTAGTATTGACTTTTAAAGAATTATTTAAGCGCGAAGTACGGTTTTAAACCAGATTTAAACCAGTCTGAATTTCGTTTGAAAAATGTCTGACATACGAGCGTTCTTAAAAGGGGGTGGGGGCGATTTTTTAAACATCCGAAACGGAAAGCACGCGAGCATTAGAAAAAATTATTTATTTTGTGTTCCTCAAAAATAAAGTAACTTATTTCACTGCTTAGCAGTGATATACTTTAGGAAATTTTATAAGTCATATCAGCCCTTTGCAATCTTTATTTCACACATATTTGAAGGACGAGTGCGTGTGTTTGCAGGACGAGTGAAAATTTTAATGCACTCGTCCTGCAGGACGAGTGCAGTTTATGAATATTTTTGTCCCCTGTATTTACCCTTGAACATAACTATATAAAGAAAAAAGTTTCCAAGAAGCATTCCTTAGGCTTCAATATTAAATTTACTTTCAAGAGTAATACCTAAAAATGTTCTGCAACTCCTTTTAAAATCAAAGGTTATCCATGTTGTGATATTTTGGCTAAATCATCAAAGAACTATCAAGAATAGTTTCCATCATTACCTACTCAACAAGCAGGCTACTAAGGTCCAGCTTATCACTTCTAACAAATAATCTCGGTAGGGGCAATTTGGTTGGGTCAGTCCGTTATCCTTAACAATTAATAAGGATGGCCCTATCTACATCATTCTGATTAAGAATACACAAATTAAGATTTAAAAAAAGAGAAAACAAGACTATTGCCAAGCAGTATATGTCCCTTACCGGCTTCACCATTGTAAAAAATATATATAATTTTTATTTGTTGCCATAACAACCAGAATTTTTGACGTAGGAAGAAAATTAAATGACGTGCATAATGTCCATATTGCCATCTATCCATGTTGCAAGTTTCATGATACAATATGAAGAACTTTTTAAAGTTATCACAGGATCCAGAAAAGTGTGCAGGATCCAACATTTTCAGCAGTATTTCTAGTCTATTTGTTGCCATAGCAACCAGAATTCTTGACGTAGGAACAAAATGAAATGACGTGCATAATCTCCATATTGCCATTTGTCCATGTTTCAAGTTTCATGAAAAAATATCAAGAACTTTTAAAGTTATCGCAGGATCCAGAAAAGCGTGATGGACTGACAGACAGACAGACACACAGAGCGCAAACCAAAGTCCCCTCCGGTTTCACCGGTAGGGGACAATAAATAGAAAATAGATCCTGTACAATATTTTGTGTATCAATCAAGTGGATTTCACAAGTTTTAACTGTTAAGTAGACAGAAGAAAAGGGACTGATCCCTTGGTTCAACCACAACATGAAAGGACCTCAAAACTTTCAAATACTAATAATTTCCCCTCTGTCCTATCTTAACCCCATTGATCCTCACTTTGGTCTACAACATCTGACTGTATTTATTTGCAAGTTATAAATTGTTAGTAATGACTTTTACAATCAGTCATTGCCATCACTGGCCCTAACAGAACATCTTGTCCGACTCGAACAACCAATACGTTAAACAATCTTGTAAAACATATGTTCTTTGTCTCAACAAGCAATAAATGTATGTATTCACTTTTAGGATATCACATTAATTAATCAATAAGAAATATATACTGATAATGCATATCTGAATAATGTGCAGCATTTTGGAGTCTTTCAATCAAGGGAGGCAACAACAACTTAATCTGGAGATCATAAAGAACAGTTACATCCCTTACAGAAACCATTTTCACTGATTGAGTCCGTAGAAAAGCATAAATTAAAAGATAATCCAAATATTTTAAAATATTTTTATCCCATTTTCAACACGACATTGACGGTATAACACCTTATGAAATATACTAGCCTGTATTCAACACTGTGGGATATACCTGTCGCGTGCACAGACAATTTTTTACTTTACCACTGAATGATTTTTCATAAGAAATAAAGTCGAGAAAACTTTAGCTTCAAAACTATACGACCTTCAACCTTTAAATCTAGTCATATGACATAATTTTTTTTCCATCCGTATAATGATGAATCAGCTGAAAATGACACTTATTGCATCATTTTCCCCCAAAAAAATTTGACGATTTATGATAAAAGCAACTTATTTCACATGTACATGTACTCTATATTGACATACATGTATTTGCATTGTCAATTCATCACATTTTCCTTTATTTCGTGTAATGTGCATTGTTTATAACCCATGCATATACTTTTGAGATTTAAGAATGTACAACAAGCCATACAAATATCGGACAATTCATAAATAATCTGCAATATTTGCTTTCCGATATAATTCACGTTAGGCATAGAGCTGTGTAAAGTATAAGATGGTAAAAATAGCACCACACTGGAATTCGGAATGTCCCATTTTGTCCACTCATTTATTTGTTGTGTAATGGAATGTTTTCATTCTTTGTGTATTTATATGTTAAATTAATTTCTTGTACAATAAGGCCAGTATTTTTTAATTTTCTGTTTTACGGGAAATTTTTCAAAAAAATTGAGTCGGGGGGGATAAATAAAAATAAAAATAAAAGCATGAAAAGTTAGCAGTCTACCAAAAAAATAAAAATAAAACTGTCTTAACCGATAATTTTTTTTATTTTAAAAAATTTAAAATTCAGCCAATTTAACCTTATGTATACTTGCATTAACCTTTACGTGTTTTATATATCTCTCATTACACTGTTGTAGAAGCTTTTATAATAATAGTAAACATATTTTTATATATATATTTATAGGTAAAAGCACCTTTCGCATGTATTATACTATATTGCTTTAATAGGGACTATTAAACACGCCAGGTATGTAGTGTAGTGTAGTGATCATTACACTTTTGTTGAGTGTATATCATATGTATGTTTATAACAAATATAGCATGCATTTGACTTTAATAAAAAATACTTGAACACGTTTTACATTGTTTCATAGCTTTAACAACCAACTGTGTAACTTTCATCCATGGATGGAATATGCACACTAAAAATACTCTTTAACATACAAAAAACTTGCTTTATATCATAGCTTTAACAACCAACTTTGTAACTTTTATCCATGGGTGGAATATGCACACTAAAAATTAATACGATAATTTGTATCAATCATGAGAAAAAAAAGAGCCAGTAACAGGAAAATGGACCTTAGGACGATTGCGACCGTTTTGGCTCCAAAAAAGCAGTCTGTTAAGGATCCAAACTTGAACTGATCTTGTTCCAAACTTTGGGTAGTGAAAGTTCTAGTACATAAAATGTGAATATTTCATTTAAGAAACTGAGAGTTATACAGTTTAATATGAAAACATGTGCTGCATTTCATTTTCTTATGCAGAGAGTTTATAGTGTTTATATATGTAAAGTGAACACAAAATATGTAACGTTCATATCCATTCATATCCATGATCAAGAAAACTATCAATATAATAATAGCTTTAACAACATACATATTATTTTTCACTATGTCCTAAATTAACAAAACAATACAAACACGATGACTTACAAGGAACTCAATATATGATACCATACAACAGTTTGTGTTGCAATCGTGCTTCCACCTACATCTCCCTTATATAAACATCTCTGAATTCGTAACATCTAAATAATAAAATTTGAAATACAAATGCAACAAGTGTTCCGCAGTGGGAGACATATGCCCCGAATCATGGCCTTGACCGTGACCTTGACCCAGTGACCTTAAAATCAATAGGGGGCCATCTGCCAGTCATAATCAATGTACCTATGAAATTTCATGATCCTAGGCCTAAGCATTCTTGAGATATCATCCTGAAACCATTTGGTGGACGGACGGACCGACCGACGGACCGACCGACATGTGCAAAACAGTATACCCCCTCTTCTTCGAAGGGGGCATAATAATCATCAAAAATCATTTTTTGAAAACAACATGTTTGATGACAGCAATACATCTCACAAAACAAAATCAATATCGAAATGTATTTAACGTTTGTATTTGTAAATGTCACTTTACACGAGTGCAAAAATTATCCTAGAAAATCCAGAGAGTAAAAGGTTGGACATTTATAATAATTGCATGCACATGTGTAACTATTTCACAATCGGTTTGATTGGTAACATGTACTATTTTTAAATATTAAGAATAATAAGAGAATATGGAAAAAAGTTTTTAAGTAACAATGACCCAGCTGGCCCAAAATGCAATTCATGGCTAGGTACCTGTTGTTGGCCGAAAACCTCAACTTTAATGTCTAAGTAAAAAAAAAGTACAATATTAAAGGGGCATACTTCTGCTAAATGGCAGGTTTTATATATATTAAAGGCCTTGGAGTGTTTCTTATCATGGTGATCTCGAAAACATGTATACAGTGTTAAGTATGCAATTCTAAATTTATGACTTTAGAAGAAACAAACATGTAACTGTTGCAGGCAGTACATTAGTACAAAAAGAGGAATAATTGTGCAAAATAGGTGGATTGAGTTAAGTTTGTATATGGTGTGATTTCTAGTGCATCGCGCATGGCAATTCTTTAAAGTGACCTGATTTAAGATATGAGCAACTTCATTTGTCATACATGCGAACAACAAAGACACGGATAAGCCTGTGTATTCACACTGTCTAATCAGCGTCTTTTTTGCCACTGCATCATTACTATAGAAATTAGTACAAATTACAAATTCATTTGTTTGCATTGTCGACATTACTTGTCGTGAAATGCTGCCTCATATTGTGAAAATAGGGGATATAACTTCGAGTTGTATATGCTTTTATCAAGTGCTATTATCTAAAAGTTTCCTTTTATTTGTTTTGTTATAAACTTTTCTCATTGTGATATCGCAATTTACATTGACTTAGTTAAGATTATTTACTATATATTTATTGTATACATTCAATATTTGCATGTACAATGCGTATTTATATACTCCATAACCTTGATTTCTATTGATTGTTGTAATTGTTGTTTGGCGAAATAAATTTACATTTTCATATCTCACTTGTTTACACCCTTTATATACTAGTCACGAATCGGATTTCCAACCACGACGAAAAATAAACCAGACTGCAAATTCCGTGACAACGACTACACGAGCCAGTCTAAAGGCTAGAAATTTCGGAATCTGCACGTAGATCAATAATAAATCCATATATTTATGTGCCATAACAGCCGTACGGCTAGACAATCTCCATAGGAACAGCTATACGAATAGAGCCGTATGACTAGCCTCTTGTCTACCAGTACGGGGCCGTACGGCTAGCCTCTTGTCTACCCGTACGGGGCCATACGACTAGCCACTGCCAATAAAAAAAGCATGTTAAATTAGTTTATTTGCTACTGTTGTGAAATAAGGTCACTTCCAACAGCCTTGCTGTTGGGCTAGCTTTTTAGCGACGTAGTTAAGGTGTCGGACTACCACTCTGGAGGTCGTGTTTTCAATCCCCGGCTTGAGCTCAGTATTTTCACATTAATGGCGACAAGGCAAAAAAGAACTGTGAATGCGGGAATGGGTCTGAGCTGTTTAATGGTTTCTGGGAGGGCCATGCGGATGCAAGACATGCTGTATCGGGCGTGTCTGGGCCTTGAAACATTAAAAGGGGGAGGTGTGTAGTGAAATAAGGTCACTTCCAACAGCCTTGCTGTTGGGCTAGCTCTTTAGCCACGTAGTTAAAGTGTCGGACTACCACTCTGGAGGTCGTGGGTTCAATCCCCGGCTTGAGCTCAGTATTTTCACAATACTACTGTGTCAAGAAAAAATAATAAACAATTTGGAATTCATAGGTTTGGATACTATACGCCTTTTCTGGTGACTTTGACCGACATATAAACATTCGGAACCAATGTTATTTTCTTCAGAAGCTGTGTTGCATACGTTTTTCTAAATTAATAATATATATGGGTGGGTGGGGAATGGAATTATTGATGCAAGTACATGTGGTCCAGTACTCATGTTCATCATAAAGAAACGTAAAGTAGTACTTCTTGGACATTTTTGGGATGTTAATGTTTATTAATAAAATATTACAGGATCTACATTTTAATAAATATGCATGTTTATTAAACCTACCCAAAACTTTTCAACACATCGAATGTTATAGATGGCGACACCTCTGCATCGTCTGCAAAAACGCTAGTTATTTTTAAATTTGTATTACTTAATATGGGAATGATGTCAACGATTCTGTTCAGAAGATTTACTTTTCTTATTGAGATAGTTTCAGTTCCGTTTTAATTATTTTAAATTTGAAATACGCTACGTTTGTCTCATTGTTGTTTAAATCCGCCATTTCCGAAATGCAATATAAAAATCATTTGTTAAGTACTCACCGATTGGCTAATAGCGTGTGGTATTGGCTGCAATAGCCAATGAAAATCGCTGACGCTTTACATGTCGACTGCGCACAACGAAACACACCGTATTATAAAAACAAATTTTGAACAACACTTTCGGCAAACTGCGAATTTTTATTTTTAGTTTAGGATAAAATACCAGGTCGGCGGGTGATATGTAAATAAAAAAAACGAAAATGACTTTTATTTTTATTTGTATTTGTCGAAAAATAGGGTCGGTCGCTCCCGTAAAACAGAAAATTAAAAAATGCTGGCCTAAGCGCATTTGCCATAGACAAATAAAAAATTGTGCAGGTTTAAACATAATTATGTTTGTATGCAGAAATCTGCAAATGCAACCGAGTTTACCAACGGCTATTAATTGATAAACTGCTCCGGTTCATTTTAACAGCAGTAATGTAGAGAACATGACGCAGCGTGTAACGAAGAAGGAAGTTTATTGAGTTCGTAAACTCATTTGAATATAGTGATAGGATGGGCCATAAGGGTCTTTATTTAACTATGCTAAAATAATTATTAAAGACCCTAGATGCAAAATCTTCAATTATTGAGTTAAATGGATTATTAGATTGATTTTAAAGGATAATTAAAGGTAAGATACTAGTTCGAAGGTGTTTTGCTTTTTTTGTACTTTTGTCGTTCCCTGTTTTCGGGGAAATGATTTAAACATGGACGCCATTGATGCATCGGATCACACACGGCATACCCATAACATTATATAAAAAACACGTTCTGCGCGTACTTAAATTCGTTGTCCGAAGTCGGAAAACGATTGCCCTGTATATTAGGTCAAATAAAGTGTCAGTCGCTGCAATTGTCTGTTTACTCGTCGAAATTGTCAAGGTCGTCGACGGTGTACATGTATGTTGTCATCGACATCATTTTGTCAGGAGGCAATCGCCGCCATATTGGATTTTGATCATTTTCTTTCGAAAATAAAATGAATTATAGTAAAGTAAAATCTTCTTTTTGCGGTCGTAATGTGTTACAATTCGGATACTGGGTAAAATTGAATCGAGGCATATGGTGATATTTTTAGTTGTTTTAAAGTTTGGTTAAATTCGTTAGATTTTAAGCGCTTAAAGACTGAATTAAAATTATTGTTAAGGTTATTAGATCTATTTATGTTAAATGTCACGTTGAAAAAAATCAAATGGGATAAATTGAATAGTAGGATTAGCGTTGAATACAGAGAAGTTTATGTTGCTCGGCTCAAACACCGAAAGCGCTCGCCAAGGCTCGCGCTCCCGGCGTTCTAAGCCTCGCAATATAAACTTCTCTGTATTCAACGCTTACCTAGTATTCTCTATATGTTTGTATTTATTATTCATACATGCTAACTAAGATAAGTCTTGTATAGGCCTATGATTTGATACAATCATACAAACTTCATTAAAAGCAATTCTTATTTGTATTATTTCTTCTATGTTTCACATATTGGATATTGAATTCAAATGAATAAAATAACAAATACATAGTGCCTAATAATTTATCAAGGCAATCTGATGAAAAATGTTATGCACTTTGTACATTAGTTAATGTATGAAGAATATATATTTTTTTCGACAATACATCTAAAAATGTTTGCAAAAAGTTAGAACCATACCTTTTGAATTTGTTGCTTTATTTACACTTTCCCTTGTATTCTTCATGTCATCTTCCAAGCATTATCATATGATACGAACAAATGTCACACATTACTAGAATTCCTCATTAAGAATTTGCATTTTTAGACTGTCTCTTGATGTCTTGAAGTCCCTTTACATAAGGAATTTCATACAGAAAGATTGTCAACAGAGTTCCGTTTGGAATGTATTTTTTAACACCCATTAAAGGGGCCTTTTCACAGATTTTGGCATTTTTTAACTTATTCATTAAATGCTTTATATCGATAAATGTAAACATTGGATCGTAAAAGCTCCAGTAAAAAATCAAGAATAAAATTAAAAAAAGGAAAAGAACATTGCCCGGACCAGGTTTCGAACCAGTGACCCCTGGAGTCCTGCCAGAGTCCTGAAGTAAAAACGCTTTAGCCTACTGAGCTATTCCGCCGAGTACATATACTTGAAGTATTTTATACCTTATATAAGCAATCTTCGTAGTTTCACAAAATTTAACGACAAAAACAGAACTCTCCAAATTATTCAATCGTTTCGCGTTGCAACGCTTTATAATTTTTAGGTTTTAAAATCGTCAAAAGATGCATATAATGGCTATATTAGACCATGGTAAATGTTCAGTATTACTGTTTCCTCACAAATATCATAACTAAAACGAAAATCTGCTAATCTGAAACAACTTTTTTCAATTTTGTCAATTTACCAAAGCGTGAAAAGATCCCTTTAATACAGTTTCCTTCTTTTCTTTTAACCCTTTACCACTTAGATACGTATTTTCACGCATTTGTAGTCCCCTACAAAGTAAAATTTAACAAGGGACAAAATTGTCACAAAACCAGGTTTTCAATTCGAAAAAAAAAAGTCTGATAAAGGGAGACAAGTCAAACTGAACTGACTGTTTAAAATTAACCCCCTTTGTTTCAAAATAAATATATTTTTAGTCATGACAACCTTGACCTTGGAGATATTGACATAATTCTTTCGTGCGACACACCGTCCAATAATGGTGAACAAATGTGCCAAATGATTTTAAAATCTCACAATGAATGACATACAGTAGAATTGCAATAACTCGAGCTGGCGATTTCTCGAAAACTGGCGATAACTCGAGCATTAAAGGAAGTCCCTAGCATTTTCCTTTAATTTCTATTTAAAAATACCCGCAATAACTCAAACATGCGACTTTCGATAACTTAAGGATGTACCGGTCCCTGAAAGGCATTTCACACCTAATTAACTGGCAATTATTCGAGGACACTTTCTCGTCTGGTCGGTGCTAAAAATATTTGAGTTGTGAAAACAGCGCAATCAAGCAGACAGAAGACGCTCGATAAGGTGTGAAGTAAGTTGCAGTTTGAGAACCACTGCAAATTGTCATCCTTTGAGAAACAATGCAAATTGCCACCGAAGCGCTAGATGTAGTACACCGATTCTTTCAAGCAACGCCTAACACAGACCGGGAACTACAGATGCTCTGCTGGCTGTCGTAAAACGTCTTCCGCCATCAGTTCCGGGAAGCAAATGGGTTGCGACAATCTTTAATCCTAGACTTTGCGCAACACAAGTCTGACTGAATGAACATAAAATACAAAGTGTGTAGTGATTATGTTGCTTTTAGTGGGTTTTTTCATGCGCATGTACGAACCTTGTGTGCTTTTTTTAATATGCTACATGTACATTGAATATTGGTGGAATATTTGTTATTATATATGTATTTTATGTGTATGTTTAATTAATTAAACAAATTTACGATCAGAGCTCCAGATAAAAATAAGGTCAAATTCTTATTTACTCCCTATTTTAAAAATTAATTCTTATTTTACCCCCTATTAATAAAATTATTTCTTAACAATATATTACCAATTTTTTTTTTATTCATTGTTTTTGACAAACTAACAATTCAACATTTTGGTTTATAGTCTTGGAAAAGCCTGGTTTTCCTTCTCCGTTTCTTGCTAATTGAAAGAACATGCACCATGGACTTTTGACACTGAAATGGCTTTGTTTTGCCTTCCACGCTTCGATACACCGCTTTGGTCGGCCATTATGATTTTTTATGTAAAACGGTCACTGACACTTCGGCTTAGGTCATAATGGCCTTTTGGTCGCCGTTAAAGTCGTATCAAAAACTATATTTAACATTTAATTTTAATTACATTTTGAATAGGTATACAGTATATTACTTGTGTATAAAAATTACGATAAGTGTAATTAAAAAGGTACAATAAACAGCAATGACACGTCTGCAATACTGGGAGAACAGAATCGAGACCGTTTGGCCTTTCGACCGTTCTTAGGTGTGGCTCTTCCTCACAGCAAACGCTTGAGTGACGTTGACTTAAAGTTGTAGTTTTAATTGAGCGCCTAGACGATTCAGAACCGGGATGAAATGTTAACCGTATATAATTTGCTACTGGAAGTTTTACGCACGTTCGAAAATTTTGAATTCGTGTTTTATTTGTTCAATGCGTAACTTTACGCAAGGATTCTAAATCTAAATCGTTATTTAAGAAATTTAATTCGTTTTTACGCCTTTACGCATGTTATCTGGAGCACTGTTTACGATCATCCTTATTGTTTTGTTTATTATACTGCAACCTTAAGCGATTTTTACAAAGCCTTTTTTCTCTAGCACCGTCTTACATGTAAATAAAGCGTTTGCGGTCAGAAATTTAGCATCATCAACCGAGACAGTGAAAACAAATAATACAATGGATTACTCGAAACCTGCGATTACTCGAGCATTGAGGTCAGTCCCGTGCTTCCTCCAGTTATCGCAGTTTTACTGTAGTTAAGGCCCGGACAGGCTCATTTATGGCCATTTTTGACCTTTGAACTCAAAGTGTGACCTTGACCTTAGAGATACCGACATAATTCTTTCACGCGACACACCGTCTAATGATGGTGAACAAATGTGCCAAATGATTTTTTAATCTCACAATGAACGACAAAGTTATGGCCCTGACAAGCTTGTTCCGCCCGCCCGCCGACATTCGCCAATCTAATAACCTGGTTAATTAATAAAAGACCTATCTTACTAGATTCAAGTTTTAAAGGCTTCATTTCCAGCCCTTAGATACTGATGAGCAGCTAACAGCATAAAACCTGAACAGACTGCGAGTTACTTGCAGGCTGTTCTGGTTTGATGCTGTTTGCACATAGCCATTTTTACTTTGCTTCTGAGTGGGAAAGGGTTAAATAAATCCATATGAATATGGACCCAATGAAAACATGAAAAAACAGGTGAATAGATAGCATTTTGCATCAAATCCCATCCTATTATTTCACATCACTTGATCATCTACCACAGACCGTTGGGATAAACTCCAGAAAAACACACAATTTTTTGTGTATATTCCAAAAATAAAGCAGTTATGCACATGTGCATATCTGCACATGCAAACCAGATATTAAATCCATAACTGGCAAGGAGAGCCAAAATGTGCAAAGTCAGTCCTTTCTGGAGAAAAAGTCCTGGAATCTGATAGTCCTTTTACCTAGATCTGGGTCAATTTTAACTGTCCTGGGCACTTCCTAGCAAAACAAGAAATGTGTTTGTCAGAAACAGTATGTCCCCTTCTGCGCCGCTTTTATTTAGTTTTTTTGACCTTTGACCTTGAAGGATGACCTTGACCTTTTACCACTCAAAATGTGCAGCTCCATGAGATACACATGCATGCCAAATATGAAGTTGCTATCTTCAATATAGCAAAAGTTATTGCAAAATGTTAAAGTTGGCGCAAACCAACCAACCAACAGACAGGGCAAAAACAATATGTCCCCAACTATAGTGGGTGGGGGACATAAAAATCATGGAAATCCACCTTACATTCACTGTAGGAAATTTCTAAGAAACAAGGGCAGTTCAAATTTTCTCTGGTAAAAAGCTATTGTAAACAGTTTTGCACAAAATCAAGTAACATTTTCTAACTTGATATACATGTTATCCATTAAACCGTTATAATACTCAGAATTTAAAGCAGTGGACTCCTAACTTGTAATTGTCCTTGCATCTGCAATAAAAATATCCATTCAATCTGTGAATGTACATCACTCAATACTGGGTTTCAGCACAATTTTGAGGCAATTTAAGATGGAGTCCCTTGAGGTAATTCAGGCAACAGTGTGATGTAATTGAGATATATTTTCACACAAACTGGACACATTTGGGCTTTTGCAACACAGTCAATCTTGTATTTAGAGACCACTAAAGGGAGTAACCAAAAGTGGTCTCTTAATAAAATGGTCTTTAAATAAAAAAGGCCATTTGGGATGAATGCAGACATTTGATTTTAAATTCAGATATAGGATTATTTCCTTTTGACACAGCGATTTCAGCTTTTGTAATCAAATGAATCTAAATATAAACAAGAGCACCACCTTGCGGGTGCAGACCGCTCATCTATTTTCTTTTTAAAGGTGAAGGGACTCTCATTTTCAATCACAAAGGAGGGAGGGGTGGAGTGAAGAGGGGTGTATAGTGTGGGGGTGTGGACATTTATTACATTATTTTCCAAAAATGCGAAAACAAAATGCAAAAAAAAACATGGGGGTGGGGGGGATTCTTGGGTGCAATGGTTGGACGGTATTTCAAACATAAAATAATAAAAATAAATATTTGTGTTTTTTAACCGTTTAAAAAAATGAAATTTGGGGGGGGGGGGGGGTATAGTGTGAGGGTGTGGTGGTCATTTGTGAGATGATCTTAAAAAAAAAAAAAAAAAAAAAAAATAGGGGGGGGGGGGGGGGGGGGGTATTCGGGTGGGGGGAGGGGGGGGGGGTTGGAATTCTTGGGTGCGAAGGATGACGGTATTTCAAACATAAAATAATAAAAATAAATATTTGTGTTTTTTAACCGTTTCAAAAAAAAATAATTTGGGGGGGGGGTGGGGTGGGGGGGGGGGTATAGTGTGAGGGTGTGGTGGTCATTTGTGAGATGATCTTAAAAAAAAAAAAAAAAAAAAAAAAAATAGGAGGGGGATTCGGGGGGGAGGGGGGGGGAGGGCACAGGGGATGGTTTGGGTGGAGTCTATTGTGGTATGTCAGGTAAGAGTAGTTTTGTCAAAGAATCAATCAAATCTAATCATAAATAAAGAAGTTATGGCAATTTTAGCAAAATTTAATAATTTGACCTTGAGAGTCAAGGTCATTCAAAGGTCAAGGTAAAATTCAACTTGCCAGGTACAGTAACCTCATGATAGCATGAAAGTATTTGAAGTTTGAAAGCAATAGCCTTGATAGTTAAGAAGTAAAGTAGATCGAAACACAAAATTTAACCATAAATTCAAAGCTACTAAGTCAAAAAAGGGCCATAATTCCGTAAAAATGACAACCAGAGTTATGCAACTTGTCCTTTTACTGTACCCTTATGATAGTTTGCGAGTGTTCCAAGTATGAAAGCAATATCTATGATACTTTAGGGGTAAAGTTGACCAAAACACAAAACTTAACCAAATTTTCAATTTTCTAAGTATAAAGGGCCCATTCCGTCCAAATGCCAGTCAGAGTTACATAACTTTGCCTGCACAGTCCCCTTATGATAGTTAGTAAGTGTTGCAAGTATGAAAGCAATAGCTTTGATACTTACGGAATAAAATGGACCTAAACACAAAACTTAACCAAAATTTTTAATTTTCTAAGTATAAAAAAGGCACATAATTCTGTAAAAATGCACGCCAGAGTTATCTAACTTTGCCTGCCCAGTCCCCTTATGATAGTAAGTTAGTGTACCAAGTTTGAATGCAATAGCATTGATATTTTCTGAGAAAAGTGGACCTAAACGCAAAACTTAACAAAAAATTTCAATTTTCTAAGTATAAAAAGGGCACATAATTATGTCAAATTGCACGCCAGAGTTATCTAACTTTGCCTGCCCAGTCCTCTCATGATACACTGCAACGCCGATATATCGCGGTTGGTGGGGTCCAAAGATCGCGAGCGCGATATATCCGGCGCGCGATTTAACTCAAGAAATGTCTAACTCAATTGTATTGCGGTTAACTTGTCAAATTTCCCCAATGTTTTCATTTTATATACAGCGCTGCTACATATTTGTTTTGTAATAATTGCAAACCATTTATACAATAAACGTTTTCATTACTACATAAGTATCTGTGTATTTATCATAAAAACCAAAATGTAAATTATGTTTTTTATTTTCATGTACAATCCCTCGCGAATCAGCTAAAATGAAAACTTCTTGCCGTAAAAAACGTACAAAATACATTGTGCATAGATTCGAATTTACCTTAGCGTAACGGTAACGATACCGTGTGTTTGAATTATATTTTATTAATAGGAAATGTTATGCCACATAATTCGCGAGATACCGCGGTACTATTGTTGAAATTTACAACGAAACTTTTAACGGAAATTAAATTATCGCAATGTTGTTCCGGCTACGAAATTTTTTTTTTACAAATAAATACACCCACGCCAATTTTCACGCGCTTTTTATCAGGACAAAGAAATTCATGACCAGTACCGAAATTTAAAGATCTATATACCAGTAAACTGCCATTATTACCTTTGCAATGACACTAATTGGATATTTCCTAAGTGTTAAAAACAACCCCAGCCTTGTGTAAACAACATTGTCACTAATCGACTGTTTTTCACGCTTCACTGCGTGCCATAGTAAGCCGCGAAATATGGGGTGTTGATACTAGCTAGAACCGGTTTTTTGCTTAAGTTAGCGAATTCTCAGATTTAAACATGTCATTTAGTGATCATGCTCGTCGGATTTTTGGGAGCCATAGCCAAAGCGCGATATATTGGACAGCGTGATATAACGGTCCGCGATATATCGGCGTTGCAGTGTAGTAAGTAAGTGTACCAAGTTTGAATGCAATAGCATTGATACTTTCTGAGAAAAGTGGACCTAAACGCAAAACTTAACCGGACGCCAACGTCGACGCCAAGGTGATGACAATTGCTCATAATTTTTTTTCAAAAAATAGATGAGCTAATAAAATGAATAAAACAATTTTTTACTTAAAATAAGTTGTATTTGTTCTTTCTAATTCTAAATACAATGTAAATGGTTTGCACGGAGAATGGGGTTTTCCGACTCCAAACTCATTCGCGATTAAATTTACGTGCACTTTTACTCTTTGACACTTCCAATACCTGAATTTTTTCATTTAAGGTCAATACTTTCCGTTTTGACATTTTAATTTCTGCATGTAAGCTTATACATATCTGACACGATAATGGTACATAGGGAAATAAATAAAACACCTTGATTGAAAACTAAATAAACACGCCTGATTGGAAAATTTGCTAACACAAACTAATTAGTATAATAACAAATACATTTTTTAATGAACAGATTTTGCTACATGTTACCGATTATAAGTTTACTTTATACACCTCTCGAGAACACTGTGAAAATGTTTGCCGCGTATGCGCATTGTTTCTGCAATAAAATCGGCGATCAAATTTGTCACTTAACGTCCCAGATAGTAAACTCTTTAACCCGTAGACTGTTGGCAATACCTCACTGTATTATTCGACACCAAAAATTGATACGCAGTCAGCATTTACACCGGTCAGAACCGGTCATCGAGATAAAGGAAAATGGCTGATGTGAAATCAAAACAAAGATGTGATCATTCATCTTATCGGCTTAAATAAACAATCAACGCTGATTTGTCCCTGAATGGTCAACAGATTTTCCACTTTTACCTTAAAGCAGTCCCTTAATTCAAGACTTTGGCATCAAAATACACTAAAATCAGCGGTCGCTGGTCGCGTAAGACAAAAGTCGCTTAATACAATATGAAAATATAGTTAAAACGCTCGGGCGGGATTCAAAGTGGTCGCATAAGACAAAAGTCGCTTAATTCAAGTGGTCGCAAGCACAAGATTGACTGTAATTGTTTTAATTAACCAACAAAGGGAGTGAACAATGTTTAATACTTTTATTTTCAGATTTAGCTGTAAAATGAAAGTGGCAAGTGCAAACCTTTGTTCATAATACATTTTATTGAAAGTTAACTTGCTTAAACATATCTGCATATGTTTTAAGATGTACTTCATTACAACAAAGAATATCAGCATTATAAAAACTATATAAGCACACTGACAAGAGAACAATAGAACAACAAAATACATGGAATGCATATTCAACCTATAATTGTCAACAAGATGAAACAAGAATAAGATGATTAACAAGTGCACCTAACTCATTAATATAATCCCCTCTGTATGAAATTAAGTCTAAATTCAATTACCCAATATGCAAACAATATTTATAATGAGGCCATTGCTGAATTAATCACGACCATTAATCACGGGCGCCACCTCTTTTTTGCAATGCATTGATAAATAAGCCAATGCTACTTCCGGGGTGGCGCTAAGGACCGGATGTTTTGAAATTTCACGGATAATTCTTCGTGGTGAGTAGGTTTTATATGTTTTTTGAACATATTTCGCATTATTTTTAAAATTGTGCAATGTAGTGCCATTCAGTGAAGATTTATTCATCCACACATGTACAAAAACATATAATAATAACCCATTTGGAAACATGATGACCTTTCCAAGATGTGGCATGGTGATGTTTTTAAAAGAAAATCAATGTATTTTGCCTGTGTGACGAGCAAATTTTAACCAAATGAAATCGCTTACAACATCAAACAATTGCTTTGAACACCTATAAGCTGTTCCATGCACAGAAACATTGGCTTCTTGTCAATCTAATAGATGAGTTGGTGTTTATCCAAAAGAGATGGAGCCAATGCCAAGGAGGTGGCGCAAATGACAGGAGGTGGCGCAAATGACAGGAGGTGGCGCTTATGACAGGAGGTGGCGCCAATGCACATTTTCAGCTATTTTAATGTTCGATGCCAATCATACAATTTTTGTGTCTACTATTCAAGGTTGAGTGTTGGATCTTTTTTCTTAATTCGATCATAATGAAATATAATCAAAAAGTTAAGTCTACTTAATTATGATGAAAAATGTGTTGCAAAGAGATTGTGAAGATTTCTGTTATTGAATATGCTAAAAAACTGGAAAGAAGCTTGAGTAAATAAACAAAAAGGTAACAATTAAAGCAGAGGCTATCCTAATTTTTGCAGATATTAGTAGGAACAAACGACATTTATCCCATCATCAGACGTGCATTGTCGAAATAAACCACTGTGGAATAAATTTTCCTCTATTTCAGCAGTGCTGAAATATAGCTGTCACGCGCGGCGAAAAATGTTCATATTACTCGGAATCAACTATAAAGTAATCATTTTTAGTAAAATCGAATCAGATTCAACAAAACAAACAATTTGATACCAAGATGTAATATATTTTTAACACATAATGCAACTCAAAAAGCAAATAAACATTATTTACAAATATTAAGTGCGCGTACTCGTGACGTCATTATTAACACGTCATACGACACAATGCATGTTGTTTCACGCTAAAGATGCAGTGTCTTTTTTTCATTATTTCTTAAAAATTGGGGACGTAGAGGTATGATAAACAGAAAAACAGGTTAGTTACTGATCTTTTTGTAATGTATGAGGCTCGACACGATTTAAATAATGAAACAATGTTTGCTTAAAATGTCTTTGGGATTTTCCGTCTAGTTCGATTTTCCTATTCTATTTTTAAAGAAATAATTTACGACTAAGAAAATTGATGGGATAAATCGAATACTAGGTCGGTGCCGAATAAAGCAAAGTTTATCTTGCTCGGCACGAAAATCTAAACCACTCGCCAAGGCTCGTGGATCAGATTTTCTAAGCCTCGCAAAATAAACTTTGCTTTATTCGGCACCGACCTAGTATTCTCTATATGTTAGCCTATTTAAGATCCGTTGACCTTTGCCTTTTAGTGAAATAAGCAATTGGAATAGGGGACAAAACTTATCGTTTCAGGCAGAAATAACATGTTTTAATTACTTTGTGAATTTTGTTATTTTATAAACACATTTGTTGTAGAGAAATAGTTTGAGAATGATGAGAATTTAGTTATTGGATTTATTGAATATTACATACTTTGGATTAATTCCGTCTAATATGTTTGTTTCAGGTTATTGACTTTTTAATAGAAGTTACTTATATATTTACATAGTAACATCTTGTTTTTTTTTATAAAATGTGTATATGTTCTGTATAAATGTGGGTTTAATTATTTATTTTGAAAAATAAAAAGAAATATGAAAAGGAACAAGTGATGATTCCAATGTCATGCATAGGCCTTAGCTCTACATCCTTGGTATTGTCTCCATCTCATTTAGAAGAATACAAAATGATCAATTAGATCTGAAAGAAGCCAATGTGCTTGTGCATGCAGAAAATAGCATATGTTGAACGCAATTGTTTGTTGTCTTTCGCAAATTTAATGGTTGGTTTGCTCGTCGCAGTGGCAGAGTACATCATCTTGCTTTCAAAAACTCCACCATGTCACAACTTATAAAGGTTCTCCAAATAGGTTGTGATTGTATGTTTATGTACATTTGTGGATGAATTAAGCTTCGCTGAATTGCACTACATTGTCTGATTTTTACAACATTGCAAAATATATTGGAAAAAACATATAAAACCTACTCACCCGAGAATTATCCATGAAATTTCAAATCATCTGGTCCTTAGCGCCACATCGGAAGTAGCATTGGCTTATTTATTCATGCATCACAAAAAAGAGGTGGCGCCTGTGTGAATGAAATCTGTTATGCGTACTCAAGGGCAATAACTAAGGGGTTTGAAAACAAAGATTCCCACCTAAAAGACATCCATACATATGTTATTTACCAATATGATTTCAAGACATTTGTTGTCATGTGTGTCTTCAAGTTACTGCTACGGTTACATACATAACCATACAAATCACACTTGTACTTTCTCTCTCTTGTTATGTATCCTCATGTGTGTCTTCAAGGTATAAATCCAGTTACATGCATAACCACACACCTCACACTTGTACTTTCTCTCTCCTGTATGTATCCTCATGTGTGTCTTCAAGTTATAAATCCGGTGACATGCATAACCACACACCTCACACTGTACTCTCTCTTCTGTATGTATCCTCATGTGTGTCTTCAAGGTACCACTCTGGTGAAATGCATAACCACACAATTAATATGTGTACCATCTCTCTTTTGTGTGATCCTCATGTGTCTGTTCAAGGTGTTACTCCTGTAACACGCATAAGCATGCACTTCACAGATTTACTGTCTCCTGTCTGCATGAATTCTAATATGTCTCTTCAATGATCCCATCTGAGTAAAAGCATAACCACACACCTCACACTTGTACTCTCTCTCTTTTGTATGTATCCTCATGTGTGTCTTCAAGTTACCACCATGGTTACATTCAAAACCACAGACCTCACACTTGTACTTTCTCTCTCCTGTATGTATGCTCATGTGTCTCTTCAAGATACTACTTTGGTTAAATGCCTTACCACACACCTCACACTTGTACAGTCTCTCTCCCGTATGTATCCTCATGTGTATCTTCAAGTTACCACTCTGGTTACATTTATAACCACACACCTCACACTTGTACTTTTTCTCTCCTGTATGTATGCTCATGTGTGTCTTCAAGCCACCACTCTGGTTACATTCATAACCACACACCTCACACTTGTACTCTCTCTCTCCTGAATGTATCCTCATGTGTGTCTTCAAGTGATCACTCCTGTTAAATGTATTAGCACACACCTCACATTTGTACAGTCCCTCTCCTGTATGTATCCTCATGTGTGTCTTCAAAAGACCACTCTGGTTGAATGCCTTACCACACACCTCACACTTGTACTTTCTCTCTCCTGTATGTATGTTCATGTGTCTCTTCAAATGACTACCTTGGTTAAATGCCTTACCACACACTTCACACTTGTACAGTCTCTCTCTCGTATGTATCCTCATGTGTATCTTCAAGTTACCACTCTGGTTACATTTATAACCACACACCTCACACTTGTACTTTCTCTCTCCTGTATGTATGTTCATGTGTGTCTTCAAGTTACCACTCTCGTTACATTCATAACCACACAACTCACACTTGTACTCTCTCTCTCCTGAATGTATCCTCATGTGTCTCTTCAAATGACCACTCTGGTTGAATGCCTTACCACACACCTCACACTTGTACTCTCTCTCTCCTGAATGTATCCTCATGTGTGTCTTCAAATGACCACTCTGGTTGAATGCCTTACCACACACCTCACACTTGTACTCTCTCTCTCCTGTATGTATCCTCATGTGTGTCTTCAAGTGACCACTCTGGTTGAATGTATTACCACACACCTCACACTTGTACTCTCTCTCTCCTGAATGTATCCTCATGTGTCTCTTCAAGTGACTTCTGTGGTTAAATGCCTTACCACACACCTCACACTTGTACTCTTTCTCTCCTGTATGTATCCTCATGTGTGTCTTCAAGTTACAACTCTGGTTACATGTATAACCACACACCTCACATTTGAACAGTCTCTCTCCTGCATGTATCCTCATGTGAGTCTTCAAGGAACTACTCTTACATGTATAACCAAAAACCACACACTTGTATGGTTTTTCTCCTGTATGCATCCTTATGTGTGTCTTCAAGGTATAACTCTGGTTAGATTCATAACCGCACACCCCACACTTGTACAGTCTCTCTCCAGCATGTATCCTCATGTGTGTCTTCAAGTGACTACTGTTATTACTAATATTATTCCACAACTCACCATTGTACTCCTTTTCATCTGTATTTTCTATGTTCTTCTTCTGTAATTTTGCATTTTCTAATTGCTGTTCCATGACAGTTTGTAAAATGTCACTTTCTTCTCCATTGACATATTTAGTAATGTCTTGGGATAGATTTTCCTTTGAATCACAGCTGATTAAAGGCATCACATCATGAGGATGATCCACTGGTAATATTTCTTTTTTTTGGTTCATACTGTATGTTACATCACTTGACAAACCAATGGACTGATTTGTAGGAAAGTCCATTTTAATCGATTTATCACCACAATCCCTTTTCTCAATATCATCAATAGATTCAGAACTGGCAGCTGTCACTAAACTGCCTGTAATTGAAGGATTTACATAAGTAGGTAAAACCTGAACAGGTGAAGTGCTCACAGCATTTGCCTCATTTTCAAAAGCAGAATGAAGGATGCGAGTCAAATAAGTTGCAGAATGTGGTAAACTTGGCATAATCTGCTCGTTTTCAAAATCTAACATAACTTTATGACATCCAATTTGGGTAAGTTGCAACTCATTTAAAGCCTTCAACCTGTGTTCCTCCAGGATTTGATCACCTAAATCCTGTATTTCTTCAAACACACCTTGCTGGCTTTTTGCTGTGGTTACCAGTTGTGGTTGTTGTTGCTGGTAGTATTGGGGATGTGAACTCTGAGGTGAATGGCTTGGCAGATTAGTTGTTGCGTCCTGGCCAGAATTGGATGTCTGCCTGTCAACTAAAGGAACTGTAGGGGAAACAACCGATGTCATGATCCCCCAATTTGGGATATAAATATCCCCATGAAGCCCCCTGCCATGCAATGTGTCTGTGTCCAAAGTGGAGAGAACTGATTTAATATCCATTACCTCGGGATTCAAAAAGTCAGCATTATGAGAAACCAAACATTGTCTTTTATCATCTATTATACCACCAGCATTTAATGTTGATGTTAAAAGAACTGATGAGTTTCCTTTGAAAACAGAGATTTCGCATTGTTTATTCACACTTCCAAGGTCAAATATCAGATCAGTTTTGTCTGAGGGACTTCCTTTCAAAATATTGCTGACTGCCATTTCATCACTTCCTTGGACTGCATCAATATTATCATTCTCAGAGGGCAGAGCATACCAGCCTCCCAACAAAAGTTGGTCATCAGCTTCCTTTGAAACATCAGACGGACTCAGTCAGTGGGGGTGGAATTTTCTCCACATTTGAATAGTCAGCACTCATATTTCCAGGCACAGATGCACGGCTTTCAATGAACGGACACTGCTCAGCAGGTTTCATAGACAACATATTCAGAAGTACAGAACCAGTACGGATTCATATTTTTGCAAGTTGAATGCCTGGAATGTAAAAGTTTCAGTCATGGTTCATTTTTGTTCTCTTTACATCTACAGGATAGAGTCATTTTGTGCTGTATATGAAGGTAAAAAGTAAAACTATTGCAAAATTTATTTATCATAAAAGGAACTAACCTTAAAATAAACTATTAATAACATACATCAGTTTTCATAACAAGAGGGCTAAGATGGCCCTAGTTCGCTCACCCTTGAGGAGTCGGTTCATTCAATGTTTACCTAATGCCAAACTTGACCTAGATATTGACCAGACAAACTACATGGTCAAGTTTCATCATTATTGAACCAAAACCGTGGCGTATGGAGTGTTTTTGTTTTTGTAAGATTTAAAATGGTGACCAATATTTTGTGTTGACCCCTTACCAAACATCAAACTTTGCTTACAAAAATAAATATTATGACCAAGATTAATAAAATTTGAAACAAAATTGTGACCTCTAGAGTGTTTACAAGGAATTTGTATAATATAATGAAAATTAGGACAATCTAAGGACAATAATTATTCATTATGTAATTTTGCTCATCATCAAACTTGACTGAGATCTTTCAGCAACCTTGATAAAGAATGCTTGAGAAATGTGAGTGCTAGAGTGTTTACAAACCAAATGTGGACAGACGGACATCGGACAAAGACCAATCCTAAAACCTCACCTGAGCAATCAGGTGAGCTAAAAGTGTGTTTCACCGATCTGAGCCATTTTCCAACTTGTCCAAGAAATCAATAAAACCAATGTATTGACTAAGTTTCACGATGATTAGGCAAAATATAAGACTTCTATAGTGTTCGATCACAAGGTTTCTCTCTATATAGTCACATTAGGAAAACTGCCCCACCCCCCTGGCAGCTATGTTTTTTGACCGATCAGGACCATTTCCAAACTCATCTGAGATATATATAAAACCAATCTTTTCACCAAGTTTCATGATGATTGGGCAAAAAATGTGACTTCTAGAGTGTTCACAATCTTTTTTTACTATATACATATAAGAAACCTGCCCCCCCCCCCCCCTGGCAGCCATGTTATTCAACTGACCGGAACCATTTTCCAACTCAACTCTCGTATCAAGAAAACAAATGTTCTGACCAAATTTCATGAAAACTGGGCAAAAAATGTGACTTCTAGAGTGTTTACGAACAAATGTGGACGATGGACGACAGGCGGACGGACGACGGATGACGGACAAAGACCGGTCACAAAAGCTCACCTGAGCAATCAGGCGATCTAAAAAAAAACATCTAACCTCGAATAACAATTAACACATAAATGATACACACAACTACACTGTATTATTATGAAAACATCAATAGTCAAAGGGGAGTAACTACTGTAAATTTAAATGCAATATTTAGAAGAGTTGTCTCGCATGTTACATGACCTTAATTCATTATTGTTTACTAGCCTTTTTACTTTATTAATATAAGGATGACCAAGTTTCGAACTCGATCAAGATATCATTGGGACAAATCTTCTGACCAAGTGTCATGAAGATCGGACAATAAATGCGGCCTCTAGAGTGTTTACGAACAAATGTGGACAGACGACGGACAAAAACTGGTCACAAAAGCTCACCTGAGCAATCAGGTGAGCTAAAAAAAAGTTACATCAATGATCAGAAATAATGAAAAAAAAATAATTGTTTATTTTTTTAGTTAACTTACAAATAATATATAAGATAATACACACAAATTACATTCCATAAGTCTAAATTCCTACAATTCCAAAATAGCCATAGAAAATAAATCATTTATCACTTTAAACTATAGTTAAATGTAATTAACTTAACAGAAAATAATAGTTAAATAAAATGTCTTACCTGAAGAGGAACAAGGACAGCAGAAGTCACAATGTATATGAGCAGATATTTCTTTTTCTCCCAAATAATTTAACATCTCCTTACATACTAAGTTTTCTCCCAGGTCAACTGAGGCTCAGGTGTCAACATGACAATCTGATATGAGCAGTCCAATTAACATATATTTAACATTAATGATTGCCTAAGGGAATTTCGGCAGTAGAGATTGACAGGTCTACATATATGTACAGGGTTTTACATTCATGTCAAATTTTAGGGGTCCCTAGGACACCTGTGATTAATTTTCAGGGGTCCTGTCAATAAAAATGGAGGTCCCAATATAACTTGATATATAAAGTGATATATTAGTAGTATAGCACACGTGAATGGTCCTTTATTCATGGCAAGTATTGTTTGCTTGCTTTTCACAGTACATCAAATCATTTCTGAATGAAAGCCATTGATATTTATTAAGCCATTCCGGCAAAATCTTTCGAGTCTTTTTAGTGGCAGGGGGCATTGTTTCAGTCCCACAGGAACCTTGCTCTTGTGTGGCTGATTCTGCATCTTTTGAACTACTTTGAAAGAATGCGCGTAAGTCACCTTGTTTTGACATTTTTGCAGACGAAAAAGGGAATTTTAAAATGCATGCCATTTTTACAAGAAGCGAATGTATGCTAAATATGCTGGCTGTGTTAAAGTCAAATAGTTAAAACTTTAAGTATAGTAATCGATTATTTACGTATACAATAGCCGCGATTTAACACACACCTATAAAATTAAAGATTGTATAATGTATTTATTTTTACAGTTTAATCTTGCTTGCCAGATAATAAGCTATCGTAACCTCTGTAAGCTTTTCTTTCTTAGCGACATAAAATAGCTCGCATTTACGCATTGTAATCTCAATTCGGGACTTTGCACCTAGCAACAGCAGGTGCGCAATAATACGATTGGTCGATAACTCAAACAAGCAAGACAATCCTACATCCTTCTAGAAAATTACGTACTGCAGTTGTCTTTCAGATTTTCTTGCTGATATTACGAGATCCAATACGTCTTAATAATTGTGCGTCCCATGGGACGCAAACCAACAAAAATGACAGGTCCTGACTGGCATTTTATGCGTATTTGACGCAGAATATCGCGTCCCGTAAAACCCTGTATGTACATTGTTTTCAACTGGCCTGAGGTGACAGTTTTGACCAGAAGTACGTGTAGTGAATTACCATACTTAATGAAACTGTCAAATTTTAATAGAATGGTCTTTAATTTACCCATATTTTATTGGATTGGAATAGCAATTATGTAACAATACAGTGATTCATTTTGAAATCTACATCAATGTGTCCCTGGGACTCGCATATTTTGAAACAATGGGTCCAAACTGAAAACAATGGGTCCCAGATTGTGTCTTTGTAAATTCGGTACAAACAATCTACTGAGTACTGAACATGATACGCCTTAGCCAGGGGCTCTTTTATGCAATTTTTCAGCTAAAAACAGAAATAGGTTTATAGCAAGTAAAATCTTTATTTGTTTTACTTTAAATAACAAACAGTGAAACATATGACATCTTAAACAGAGAACTTTTAACATCTTTAACAATTTGGACTGACTAGTGTTTTAATAAATTGGATGACTAGTGTTTATAATTTTTTGGTAAAAATAAGCCCTTTCAAACAGTGTGACAAAAGACAATTTCTGCTTTAGTCAAAAGGTTTACACCTTCAATACAGATTTAGTGTAACAACACTCATACTGTATTTAAGGTGTATAGCCTTCTCGCCTTGTTTTTTCTCCAAACAGGGAGAGCTTTTTCCATAAATTCATTCCGGGCAAAATTGCACAACTTCACTCTCATAAGTTTGTCTTGTTTCCATACAGTTAACCTGTTCCTGAATTTGGTCAAGACCTTATTCTGTACAGAAAAACCTCTCTCACATCCTGCAGTATGAACAGCAGATGTCTGTGTTGTCTGTGCATAACAACAAATATAGTGACAGGGGCTAAGCTGCTAAATATTGTCAGAATGTTTGCAGTGAATTTCTTTGGAAATTCAAAACAACCTGTACGTACTGGCTCTCAGAAGGGCATGTTTTAGCGCAATAATGAACAAAAAAAGGAAGATCTTAAAAATAAGGTATAGATTTATATAAATTTCATGAATACTGTTCATTTATCATATATTAGGATCCAGAATATGATTGAATTGAATGTGCTGCTTTTGTCCATATTAAAAAGGGATTTGGAATTAATGTAATATATAAAAATCTAGTAAATGATAGGGAAAACATTTCAGCTTAATGAGGGGAAATCTTTAATATTTTTGAAGTGGAAACCACCTGTATTTGGCTGTTAATCAGTTACCGATAATCAGAGGGGAGAAAAATCACTGGTATGAGCTTGATATTTTCAATTGTTAATTCCAGATAGGCAATAGCCCGTTTGAATCCTCTCTTTTATGTAGATATGTAACATTTGTTTTTGTTGTTTAAGGTTTAACATTCTAATAAAAGTGTGTATTTATCTATTGAATTGTACTTTTTGTTTTTTATGTATGTGTTAACACTAACCATTCATTTAAAGAATGAATGCTGACTTCAAAATGCTGGGATTTTTTTTAAATTTGGTTAATTTTTAAGCATATTAATTTGAAGTGATGAAAAGTACACTTGAGCGTATAATGCGCTTTAAAAATTCACTTCCAACACTTCAAAAAGTGTATCATTTGTATGACTGAAAATGCACTCAAGTGTATTAATGCGCTTAAAAATTCACTTTTAATATTGTAAGGTGTATTATTTGTATCACCGGGAATGCACTCAAGTGTATTAATGCGCTTAAAAAAATTCACTTTCAATTTTGTAAGGTGTATTATTTGTATCAGTGGAAATGCACTCAAGTGTATTAATGCGCTTACAAAAATTCACTTTGAATACTCAATGAAGTGTATTTTTTGCATGACTGGAAATGCACTCAAGTGTATTAATGCGCTTAAATAATTTGCTTTTAATTCTGTAATGTGTATTATTTGAATGACTGGAAATGCACTCAAGTGTATTAATCCTCTTTACAAAATTTACTTTGACCATGAAGTGTAGTATTTGTATGTCTTAAAATACACTCAAGTGTATAAATGCACTTAAAAATAAACTTAAGCGCACTTATTATCATAATAAACGCACTTATGTATAAACACACTAGTAAAAAGTGTTTTTTTTAACAGATTAAAATGCACTTGTTAAGCAAAAAATACGGTGCCAATAACATGCGCATTAAATGCGCATTTAATGTGCATTTAATGCGCATTAAATGCGCATTTAGTGCACTTTTTCGAGAAGGGAGTACATCTTATCGGCTTAGATAAACAATTAACACGGATTTGTCCCTGAAAGATCAATAGATTAACCACTTTTACCTCCTAGTGGTGGCTTAGTAAAAGATACGGACATCAAAATACACAAAAATCAGCGGTCGCTGGTCGCGTAAGACAAAAGTCGCTTAATACAATATCATTATATAGCGAAAAAGCTCCGTGGGATTTCAAAATGGTCGCATAAGACAAAGGTCGCTTAATACAAGTGGTCGCATCCACAAGATTGACTGTATGTCCTTGTGACAATGTTAATTAAAAGGTAACTATTCCTTACTGTGAAAACAGGTTTATGGTGAAGGATATATCAATGACCAATTTTGGTTTTATGGTGTATAGCAATATGTAGATTGTAGGCAACAAGATACAAAAATAAAATAAGGTACCAACAATTTGCAGTGTTCGAGGCGCTTCTCGTGCATGATCTCATTTGACATCAGGTCCTGAAAGATATTTTTAATGTAAGTGTTAAATATTGCTGTTATGGTAATCTTGTTCAACAGTTGCTATAAATATCATAAATTTAAATCAAAACAAGTTTGATGGCTTGTTGTTTTTGTTTGTTTATTTTTGCAATTTTAATCTCGTGATCACATGTGACTTAACGCTTTTCATAAATAATTTAAAGAAATTATGTTTGATAGAAAATACTGTTAATAAATGTACTAATATATGTGGTCTCCTTTGGCTGTGTGGACTGGTCGGAAGTGTGACGTCTTTGAATTGCAATAACCTTTATTATATAGTTTTACCTCTCAACAAATCCATCTTTTCTTGGTCAAGGACAAGCTACAGGGCACGGTTTCCCACTCCTGTTCCCCTCAAGTTGGCCTGGTATACATGTCCATACATCAGGTAGTCCCCTTTTTGCTCCCTTTTTTGGCAGGTGATGATGCACATTCTGTCCAATGGATCTTCCGATCAATGTAAATTTCACCTTGGGGTTTAACCTTCAAATATAAAATATTAAAGTTCTGATTAAATATGGGGGAAAGAAATCTGTTCATTAATGACAAGAAATAGGTATAAATAAATTTTAAGATGACAATAACCATAAAATACAGCCATAATAATTCAAATGGTGTTTTTTTCCTTAAAATTGCATTACATTTACTCATCCAGTTACATTTCCCAGTGACAATACATAAATATGATAATGATCATAATTAATTTAATTAAAAAGAGATGCAGAAATGAAAATACAAACCTGTTACAGCTGTTCTTCAGCATTCCAAAAAAACAAAAACGGCAGTTGTTGATCACTTTAACCACCCACTTTGAATCTTCTTTGCAACAAACTTATTGTTGATTTACACATTGTAGTAAATACACATTGTTTTCATCACACAATAGTTCATGTGCTGAAAGAATTTCAAGACATTTGACACAAGAATTAATGTTGCTGAATTATACCTAAAAATTTAGCTCAATTTAAGTTGCTGAAACCAAAGTGTTTACAAAAATAACTTCCTGTGCTCCAAATAACTTGCTGTGCTCCAACCAATCAAAAGTGGTTTGTTTTCAAATAGATGGTCCCAGAACCAATCAAAATTCTATAAACACCCCTTTGTTTTGGCTAGATGGAGCACTGATAGGGATTAGTGTTTATGATGCTAATTGATCTCTTATCTGATCCTGATCTTATCTGATATTTATTGAATAATACACAGCACACTTAGCATATTATATTTAATTGTGAATATTTCAATATAACATACTGAATGGTGTTAGGAAATCAATATAATATTATAAATATTATTTAAATTGTCTTTTAAAATGTATGTTAATAGTCAATGTGGTAGACATTAATTGAATTGGGGTTAAATATCAGTGTAAGAAAGTTCAAATACTTGTTTTTTATGTTGTGAAGATATAATTGATTCTGGCAAGCCCACATAATTTTTTTGACACTTTCAATATTTTTAATTATTTACCCACAGCCTGATTTAGTTGTACTTTTCCCTTTAAAAGCTGCTCTACTGATTCACATATTTTATGAGCAGACAAATTGTAATAATAAGACCATAAACATTATGTGAAGATAAAAAAGAATTCAGTACAATCCTCCTATTAAACACTATATCTCTGTCCTTTAACTTTAGTTATTTGCTATAGTGTTGCTCTTTTTTATGAAGATGCACTAAAACTACACTTGTACAAAAAGAATATTTTTTTTGCAAATCTGAAGATACATTATTTGCACAAAAAATGCACTTCATTGAAAAAATGCACTTATTGTATAAAAAGATGCACTTTGTCTACAGAAGATACACTTAAAGTACAGTAAAATACACTTAAAGATAATGAAAATACAGAAAAAATGCACTTTAGTGCACTTAATTATGAAAAAAATGCAGAAAAAATACACTTTTCGGTAAAAATGCAGAAAAAATACACTTTTTAAAGCGTATTTTGTTAAAAAGTGTATTTTATTTTGAGAAGGGCTGTTACACTTCTGCTTTGTTTTCACACCAACCATTATGATAATGCTTTGTCTCGTTGACCGGTTCTGACCGGTATTGTTGTAGACTGCGTATCAATTTATTGAGTTGAATAATAGAGGAACGTATTGGCACAGTCTTCAGCTTAAATAGTTTACTATGTGGAACGTTGACAACGCCGATTTTTCTCGAGTATAGATAACAGGTGCAGAAACAATGCACTGTACGCGACAAACATTTCCTGAGAAGTGCGGAAAATAAACAATTAATCGGCAACATCTGTCTAAATCCGTACATTATCAATCTGTTATTATGCTAATTAGTAGATATTTGTTAGCCAATCACATTGTTATTTACTTAATAAATTTTCCAATCAGGTCTGTTTGTTTGTTTGTTTTCAATTGACGTGTTTTAAATCTTTTTAGCTCATTATGTATCACAATCGAGTCAGATTTCCTTAAGCGTACATGCAGAAATTAAAATGTCAAAACGAAAAGTGTTAACGTTGAACGAGAAAATTCGGGTTTTGGAATTTTGTCAAAGAGTAAAAGTGCCCGTAAAATCGCAGATGAGTTTGGAGTCGGTAAAAACTCAAATTCAGAACATTCTTAAGCGTAAAGCCAAGGTGCTTGAAGACGTGGAAATTAATATGTCAGGTGAAAAAAATGCGAAAAATATTTCCTTGTTTATGGTGTTTTTGCAAATAAATATGTACACACAATTCATTTATAATAAATGATAATTTATAATAAGTGAAAAAATAAAACACATAACAAGTTAAATATTGTTTATGTATGATGTTTATATTCATTTTATTATAGAAGTTAAAATCATTATTGACAAAAGAGATTATCCTTCATATAGATTAAAATTGAGGGTAAGCATTCTTCCAGAATGGCCTTTTTTATTTAAAGACCATTTTATTAAGAGACCACTTTTGATTACTCCCTTGAGTGATCTCTTAATACAAGATTGACTGTACATGTATTGTAGATGTTTTCTCCCTACAGTAATTCAGCGCATGGCCCAAAAAAAACATTGATTAGTTTGGGCAAAAAGTGGTAAATTTGCTGCCACCAGTCCACGTTGAATTTGTAAGCAATTATTAATCCAAACTCAGATATCTTCTACTAATTTTATTTTACAATCAACATTATTCAAGAAAGCACACTAGAAATACACTATTATGATTAGCAACAAAAAGTATATTTAAAACATTAGTATTGATATGAAGACACAAGTTTTCAATAGTATATATTAAAAGCATCCATCTGTTTTCCTTCTCCAGCCCCTTTTTTCTCCAAAAAAACATTTGTATACTATTCAAATAAGACTGTATGTAAATTTCTGGCAATATGCAAAAATCTGGAAATATGCAAATTTTTAGAAAATTGCAGAAGTGACCATGATTTATGGCAATTTGCAGAAATTGAGAAATTTGTAGCAATTAGCAGAAATGCAGAGGTACTCATCAGAGAGATGGCCTACAGTAACCTGGTATTTTAACAGAAGTGTGTGACCAGCAATAAGATTACAGAAGTATCCATTACTCCCAGTTTAAGCTCATTAAACAAGTCGCTCACCCGAGATAACAAGATATTATTGGGACAAATCTTCTGACCAAGTTTCATGAAGATCGGAAAATAAATGTGGCCTCTAGAGTGTTAAAAAGGTTTTACTATAGCCATATAAAGAAAAATACCCCGCCCCCTGGTGGCCATGTTTTTCAACCAAAGGGCATCATTTTTAGACTCGTCCAAAATATTATTGGGATGAATCTTCTGACCAAGTTTCATGAAGATTGGACAATAAATGTGGCCTCTAGAGTGTTAACAAGATTTTACTATAGCCATACACATGTATAGCCATATAAGAAAAAAATGCCCTGTCCCTTGGCAGCCATGTTTTTCAAGCAAACATAATTATTTTTGAACTCATTCAAGATAACATCGAGACCAATCTTCTGACCACATTTCATGAAGATTGGACAATAAATGTGGCCTCTAGAGTGTTAACAAGATTTCACTAAAGCCATATATAGCCATATAAGGAAAAATGCCCCGCCCCTGGTGGCCATGTTTTAAAAGCAACCAAAACCATTTTCTATCTCATCCAAGATATCATTGGGGCAAATCTTCTGACCCTGTTTCATGATAATCGGAAAATAAATGTGACCTCTAGAGTGTTAACAAGGTTTTACTATAGCCATATAAGGAACAAGACTATTGCCAAGCAATATATGTCCCCTACCAGCTCCACCATTGTCAGAAATTCTACCACTGTCAGAATTTTTTAAGATTATTTGTTGCCATAGCAACCAGAATTTTTGACAAAGGAAAAGAAAATGAAATGACGTGCATAATGTCTATATTGCCATCTATCCAGGTTACCATTTTCAAACTCATCCAAGATATCATTCGGACAAATCTTCTGACCAAGTTTCATGAAGATCGGAAAATAAATATGGCCTCTAGAGTGTTAACAAGGTTTTGCTATAGCCATATAAGAAAAAAATGCCCCGCACACTGGTGGCCATGTTTTTCAACCAAAGGGCATCATTTTCGAACTCGTCCAAGATATTATTGGGATGAATCTTCCGACCAAGTTTCATGAAAATTGGACAATAAATGTGGCCTCAGAGTTTTAACAAGATTTTACTATAGCCATATAAAGCTATATAAGGAAAAATGCCCCGCCCCTTGGCAGCCATGTTTTTCAAGCAAACGTAACCATTTTCGAACTCATCCAAGATATCATTGAGACCAATCTCCTGACTAAATTTCATGAAGATTGGACAATAAATGTGGCCTCTAGAGAGTTAACAAGGCAAATGTTGATGGCGCACGATGGACGACGCACGTTGTGCTTAGGCGAGCTAAAAAACGCAATAGTATAATGATATACTAAGTTTAATTGCTGTTCATAACCTGATAGCATACATGCCAGAAATTTTCGGGTCCAAATCGGGACAGTCCATAAAAAATGTCTGGACATTTTACCAAAAAGCAGGACACCTAAAACGATCAATCATGCCATCTTTACTGCAGTCAGTAATCAGCTAAATACTTACAAAACCTCATAATTTCTGGCAAATATTGATGATAAATGTGTTTAGAATTGCATGAACACAGACGTTTTCCATTTTCCGGAAGAAAACAAACATGTGCACTATGCAGATGAACCCATTTGAACAGTTTGTATGATTTATGTTAACAAATCATCTTTTTGTTATAATACATGTTTTGATGTGTACCGTAATTACTCTAAGTTTTCGGACACTTAAAAATAATATTTGTTTGTGTCCGAAAATTTAGATACATTCAAAAAGTACAAGGGTTCGAAAATTTAGAAACGTATTGGTTATGCTTGTTTGTCAATTATTATATTGAAATAAAACCGATCAATAAATGTGAAATAATTATTGTGTTGTACTATCCTTTCTTTACTTAAATTACTTTAAACAAGACTATTGTCAAGCAATATAAGTCCCCTACCGGCTCCACCATTGTCAGAAATTCTACCATTTTCAGATTATTTTTTTATATATTTGTTGCCATAGCAACCAGAATTTTTTATGTAGGAACAAAATGAAATGACGTGCATAATGTCCATATTGCCATCTATCCATGTTTCAAGTTTCATGAAAAAATATAAAAAACTTTAAAAGTTATAGCAGGATCCAGAAAACCAACATTTCAGCAGTATCTTTAGTCTATTTGTTGCCATAGCAACCAGAATTTTTGACGTAGGAACGAAATGAAATGACGTGCATAATGTCCATATTGACATCTATCCATGTTCCAAGTTTTATGAAAAAATATTAAGAACTTTTTAACTTATTGCAGGATCCAGAAAAGTGTGACAGACTCAAAGAGTGAAAACCATAAGTCCCCTCCCATGGTTAAAACAGAAATCTCGAACCTAAACTCAAGCACTTTTCAAGGGCTTTCCAATGCCAAATTTTCATTTTCAAGGCCGAGAACCGTTGTTAGTTTCCTTTAAAAATTGCATTTTCAAGCAAGTTTAACACAGTAAACATCATTTATTTGCTCAAACAAATTAACCTTATTCCACAATAACTCATACATGTTATTTCTAGTTATAACATACATGTTATCCATCCTGATAACTCAATGACTGAGTCAGTGCTGGAACCGTCGTCGAATTTTGAAGGCCTTTGCAAACAGTTTGCATAATATGCAAATAATCGATTATAATGGCCTCTCACCAGGATCCAAACTGCTTGCTATTCTGATAGTATTCTTTGAAAAAATATCGAAGCAAATGCTAATTTTAGAAATTCAGCAGACGACATTATAGCAGACAACAAATTTCCCAGCATGCATAGGGTTAAAATTCAAGTGTAACCTTGAAACTTTTACCACTTGTTCAATAGTGTTTTTCCCAGGAGGGCAAAGGGGCATGTTGCAGAAATTCAAAAAGAGCATTTTAACGCACGGTTTATGCAAAAAAGGCAGACATAGGCGTGGTGCCTTTTAAGCCACTTTCACATTTTCCTTCTCCATTTTACACGACAGCATTTTCCGTCTTTAACAAATATTAGCAACACGCCTTTACAATTAAAAAATAAATTGTCCAAATTAAACACGAGTCTTTTATATATTTATGTATTCCAAAATGCACTGATCTACACTTCTTTACAGACGTAGAGATGTGATTAAAGTTCGATTAAAAAGAAATCTTTCGGTGCAGGGCGATCTGAAATGACATAATGGGGTATTTTATAAAAGGGTTCGTATATTAAAGCCCTGTAGACGTTGGCAGGTAAGTTACATTTGACACGCATTTTAATACACGACCCCCTCTTCACACCTTTCATGTCGCCAGCTAAAGAACCCGTATATTGTTTTAGAAAAAAGTCCGTTTTTGAAGCCCATCATGTGTTCGCAGGAAAGACATATACACGAATTGACACGCATTATAATACACAGCCGCAATTTTCACACCTTTCAAATCTCTAGCTAGATAGTCCGTATATTTGGTTTATCTACTATGGTAAAGGTGTGTTAATTGCCAAAGGTTAATACATAATTAATATTAAATCGTGCATTTACTCTGAACATAAGATTAAACACGAACATGTTTTTGTCGACTGTACATGAATACTTATGATAATATTATCAAACGCAGAAATTTGTGTTTGCATCGATCTACGAACATGTTTCTTATGCGATGCGTATAAAGATTACTTCATTCTAATTGAGCCTGTTTTATACTCCCTCGCATATGCTTTGGAGCAGTCAGTATGACTACCTATAAATCGAGCACTGTTATAGATTAAATCTACTCAATTAATATAGTCGATTAGATGTTGACGTCTCTCGAGTAAATCAAGCACAGTCGGAGCGTCAAAGACAATCAAGGAAGCTGATTTTGCGGAACAAGTTAGGTCGTAAGGCAATAAAGATGTTATCAATAAGGGCGCGTGGCGAAATTTGCCTTTGAAAAGGACAGAGTGGTGATCCGGGAGGGCAGCGTGGCTTTTCGCCACGCTAAAATGGCCTGGGAAAAACACTAGTTCAACCCATGTGAAAGACATCGGACCTCGTACATTTCTGATAAAATTTGCTGAGGTCCTGTAATATTCCCGACATTGTCGGACCTTGTACCCGACCAAAAATAAATTGTGTGTTTTGGTAAAAAAAAATGAAAACGAAACTAGAATATGAACAAATACTGATTTCAATGTTCAAAACCAAAATATGACCAGTATTGATGCTTATGTGTTTGAGAATTTCATAAACACAAAAGTCCGCCATTTTACTCAAGCGTAAAAAAATTGCATTATCGGATGGGATATGATTCTCATTTAACATGCGTAAATCAAGTGACGCATATTCATATTCACTTGTAACATTTTGTTATAACAACCAATCAATAAGCGAATTTATTTTAATTTATTTTTCGTAAATTTACGTATTTTGTCTTTAGTTTCAATGTGTCAATACTATCTCATTGTGTGCATTAATGATTATGCAGATGTATTTTTTCATTTAAAAATACTGCATGTTCCGAGTTGCACTTCTATATAAATATATATAGATACGGCACATGGTCTGTTTTGACATATACGCTTTCCAAGCGTGGAGCTCAACTATGTCAGCAAAAATTTCACGCTCTTATTAAAACACGGGTTTTACATGGCATCATGTGTAGTGAATGGTGCAGATGCGAACAAAGGGACTTTAAAAATATAATCACGTGGTTGTAGAAAAAATGTGTTATTCAGTTCTAAAAATGGACATGATGAAATATACTTCTACTTAAATTAAATTGTTACTGCATGCAATTTGTAACGGGTATTGTTTTCACAACTTGCTCGCCATAAGTTATTAATTGCTAACCATTTTCATTTAATTTCTCATAAGGAACAATAATTCTTTAAATAATTGTTTATGGTAAAAAGGTGCGATGATACCCGACACCGTCTTTCATGTACCAATTTATTACCATTTGATATTGCCACGGATCGTATATTGTCATCTAGAGTCCGTGGATATTGCGTAAATTTTAAAACTGTGATTCCTTGTAAATCAATCTGCGATTAATGCGAACTTCAAGACTGACGTCAATCAAAAAGAATGATCGCCAGTTAACCCTGCCCTTATGATACGCATTCTCGTTACCGATTGGATGCTGAACAGCACAGTTTGGCGACTGGAAAGTTACCCGAGAAGTTTTTGTAGTGCATCTGTGTCAGCGTACATGGCTGTATAATGTGACTATTATTCAATATTTGACAAGAATATGAGTGCGGATTATCGGACGTCCTAGTGACTTCCGCCATTTGTTAAAAGGACGTAATACTGCCGATTTTCGGCGTAATTTACGGCCGGAAGCGCTGACTGAACAGGTGTAAATTTCGTAATTTTATTGTATTTTGAATTGTTAAACATTGTGAACATCATAACGATTAAACACTATACAATGTATTTTTTATTGTTTGTTTAAAACAGAATAAGGTCCGGTAAAATGCGGTGAGGTCCGGTAAATTTAAAAGTTATCGGACCTCATGTCCGGTAAGATTTTTTTGTCTTTCGCATGGGTTGACTAGTTACATATCAACTAAAGATGGTGAACATTTAAGCCATTTTTCTTTAGATACATTGATGTTAAAACTTCTATTATGACTATGACCCTGAACATAGGAGGCTTGTTCTTGCAAACAACATATTACCTTAATATGACAATCACTTATGCAAATTTATTTTGAAATCCCATTATGCAAAAGTTATGTGCCAAACAGGAGTAAGTACTTTTGATATTTCCACCATGAGGTATACTAACATAATTTGAGCGTTAATAAATAAGGCTTCTCATCTCCTTACTATGAAAAGTGATTAAAGTGTTCTTATCCTTGGTACATACAAATTGTTTATATTAAACATTAATTTTAAATTATCTGTGTCCGAACCACAGTCTCTCGATTCATCTATTACACAACTGGTTCATAGCCATAAGAAACAACTTAATAAATACATATTTCATTTTTGAACTAAATACAGGAATTATATTAAACTCATAATTCATTTAAAATGATTTTCGCTTGAATAAGCAACTTTTGACAAAACAATTGACCATTAATTTTCTATTTCACTCGGCAGAACGAGTGAACCAAACATTTGGAAGTACAGCCCTGTGTATTTAGCTAAAACAGAATAGCAGGGAGGATCTTTTTTTTTATGCCCCACCCTGTTAAAATATTTTGTCCCCTTCCATTGTTTATGGCTAACCCTTTTTTATTTGTTACATTAAAACACACCTTAATTATGTTTTTTTTAATAAGCTTCGACATTTTTATGTAATATACAATATAACTTGATTTTAACATCAAAGTATACTTAATAAAGAACATACCTAAAGGATATATGCTAAATGTATCATTGAATATCAGTACTTCTGTACAAATATAACAATTGATAGTGTTTTTCCCAGGAGGGCAAAGGGGCATGGTGCATTACTTTCAAAAAGGGCACTTTAACTCGCAGTTAAGGCAAAAAAGGACAAAAACGTTCCGTCGAAAACTGGTTTTGGGAGAAACATGTAATCACATCAGAGGCAGTTGTGGAAAAAAACATAAAAATATAAACAAGCACATTTTATGGTAATTGATGTATTAAACTTACTTTGATTTATATTAATATATATTTACCTTGCAATGCCAATTTAAGTTCCATGCTGTTTCAATAAACTGTATAGCACGACAAACATATTAAAGCAATATATGCATATGAATCTGATTATACTTTGATCCGCTAGCATATACATTGTAAATGAAAACATGTTTGTCTTATCCCATTTTCTTACGATAATCTTGTCAGATATTTTAACTTTGCGAGTAAACTAAACGCTAACAATTTGCAAACACTCGTTTCCGTGAAATACATCCACTGAGTAGATTACTGATAAATATGTTGTTGGTATCTAAAACGTTTTTATGCATCGTTGATTATCATGGGCATTTCATTAATCCCTTCTAAATGTATGATCTCCATCGTTAATTCGATTGTAATTTGCCATTTTTGCAGAGAGTCACAATTTAATTCATTATAGTCCCGCCATCTTGTTAAAATGATGTAAGCGACAGGTGCTCATAGCAACGTAAAATCGTATAAAACGTCCGCCTAATACAAGTTTCGCATTTTATTTAATTAGTACATGTTACAGTAATTGTTTCAATAATTAATTATCTTAAAGATGATAACGATATAACTTGTTTGTGTGTATAAAATTTAATTACGCGTACAATATATGTTTTGATATAACTGAATTATGCATGAAATGCACAATTTCCAAGAGGATAACATCGAGGTTTTCATCAAAAGTCTCCGAAGTAACTGTCCACGATTTTATCGTGGAGGAAATACACATTGAATATTGATTAGTATGCTTATTAAAATAAAGCCACTGAAATTATTGATTGATATTGACACAGGGTTATTCATGCACGACTAATTCACAACCACGCGAATCTTTGCTGCCTTAGGGCCATAATCTGGTACTAGTCGGCTTAGAAGTTTGGTTATGAGGCAATTAAGATGTTATCAATAAGGGCTCACGGCTGAAAAACAGCGGGTGCTCATGAAAGGGCAGAGCGGCGGCCTTTAGAAAGGGCAGTGTGGCGCTAAATGGCTTTGAAAGGGGGCAGCGTGATACAAAAAAAGGGCATGGCGCCGCGCCATGCTAAACACTTGGCTACAACACTAATTGAGTAAACAACAATGTAAAAAGTTTACCATCGGACACATTTTTTTAGTCTGGCTAAATCCCTTAATTGCTCTCTGGATCTGTCCAGACTTATAAACAATGATTGCTATGGTATTAAACAATGCAAACCTGTGGATCTGCCCGTTGCTATGGAAATACTCGAGACCTTTCAACACCTCCTTGAGAATGGTGGCGATGGTGGGCTCATCAAAGACTCCGTTGGTGCAGTTGCCCGTACGCATTTTCACCTTGATGAGATCCAGCATGGAACCTTTATAGTAACAGTTAACTTTTTTTATTAAAAAACATACAAAACATAATTACACACATTTAGTCATAGCAATGAAAACAAAGAAATGGAAAAATACAACAATCATATCTGTCAAAATAAATTCATCATACAGTAGCAATATACAAATGTACATAATAATTATATATGTTTCATATATCAATACCAATGTTGCTTATATGCTTTTTTGTCATGTACAAGAAATGAGTCACAGACACTGATGAACCCACAGCTCATGTTGGGTCACAGATAAATCCACTATATAATCTACAGCGGACAAAAGGGCAATTAGTCAACACTTATCGCAGTAAAATTCCTTCCAAGCAGATCAACTACACATTCAGCTGTGAAAGTTTTATCAAAATCCACCAAGAAGTTAGAGGAACTGAACAAAAAATATTTGAACAATATATTTATAGTTGTCAACAGACAAATGACCACAATGCCGTCAAAACTTGCTGCAACTTAAGCCAAAAGTGTCATCCCTGATTAGCCTGTGCAGACTGCACAAGCACATGCATTAAGCCCCCTTTTCCCAGAGCAAGGCTCCAGGGCCCTCACACTACTTTGGGGGAAGGGGTCCGCAGCCCTTAGGAGGGGGAATTTTCGCGGTGTTTCCCTTTTTGGGGGATTTTTTTACTTACTCTCTCATTATTGCATTTGTAGATGTTTGTACTATATCCATTGCATTTTTCATAATTTAGTATGTTTGAAAAGATTAAATTGAAATAGAATTGAGATATAATAATCCTGAGACACATCTTTCTTAAAAAAAAAAAAAAAAAATTTTTTTTTTTTTTTTTTTTTTTTTTTAGGGAGAATTTTTCCCCCTAAAAGGGGAAAAAAGTATACTTTTCAGGTGGGGGACTGCCACCGAAATTCGGCGGCAGATTTGATAGATTGAGGGCCCTGGGCTCAATATTTCTCAATAGGGTCCTCACCACCACTGCACAACTTCATGATGACCCATAGTTCGTCCTTCACAACAAATGACGTATGATAGCCTACCACATTCTCGTGTTTGCACTGGCTCATTGCCTGTATCTCTTTCTGAAAATAATAAAACCATATGTTGTTGCAATTTTTAAAACAAGAGCACCGCATAACGGGTGCCAACGCTTGGCTGCGGGTGCAGTTTTGAATAAATGAAAGCTTGTCAGATTTTTAATTTTTTTAGAGGTCACAGTGACCTTGACCTTTGACATGATGACCCAAAAATGAGTGTGGCATGTAGAACTCATCAAGGTGCAGCTACATATGAAGTTTCAAAGTTGTAGGTGGAAGCACTTTGATTTTAGAAGCCAATGTTCAAAACCTAAACAAAATGTTACGGTTTTAGCACGACGACGGCGAACGGCGAGCTGGCTATGATGATACCTTGGGTTTTCTCTGAAAACAGCCGAGCTAAAAAATGTATCATTTGAACAGATCTTCTGACCAAGTTTCATGAAGATAGGAGAATAGATGTAGCCTCTAGAGTGTTAACAAGGTAAATGTTGGCAACGCACGACAGATGACGAACAAAAGGCGATCATAAAAGCTCACCATAACGCTGTGCTTTATACGCGTTTAATGCGCTCTAAATGGGAATATAATACATATAAAACAAAGCAGTATTTTACACTCTTTTGGGGAAGGATTAAAGGAAAAAAGCCATTTTTTTCAACCAACTGTAACCATTTTCAATATTTGTGGCCTCTAGAATGTAAACAAGGTAAATGCTGATGAGGGACAACGCATGACCCACAAAAGGTGATCACAAAAGCTTACCATGAGCACGTTGTGCTCAGGTGATCTAATAAAACGTTACAACTAAACTTATTGGTAGAGTTCTCATTCATTCACCATTGATATGTCTAAGCCTGACTTTGGTGCAACACATATAATCTTCTACTCTTTATTTACTTTGTAAGATTTCTCATTACCAATAGCTCCTCTACTGTAGTATTGCATTTTTCCAGATTAATCCTTTTTATGGCCACTGGTTCATTCCTTGGTTTACACAGGGCACCTTGTACAACTGCCGTTGCCCCTGCCCCTGTGGGAAAATACAACAACAACACAATATGACAAAAACATTGCTTACATTTGTTAAATGCAAATGGTGAGAAATTTATTACTTATGGCGAGTAAATTGTAAGTTGTCAAAACAATACCTGTTACACATTTATGCGGTAACAATGTACATGTAATTTCTGTACAAGTATATTTCATCATGACATGTCCCTTTATAGAACTGAATTACACATTTTTCTACAGTCACTTGATGATATTTTTTAAGTCACTTTGTACGCACCATTCACTATACATGTATGCCATTTTAAACCTGTGTTTTAATAAGAGCCCCAAAGTGTTGCTGACAGAGTTAAGTTCCACGCATGTTAAGAGTGCATGTTAAAACATACCATGTGCCATAACTAAATATAGACATGCAACTCTGTAGTACATGTAGTTTTTTTATGATGAAAAAATACATCAAATTTATGCACACAATGAGATAGTATTGATCAATGAAACTATAGAAAAATATGCAAATGTACGAATAAAAAGTTAAATTAAAGTCACTCATGGATTGGTTGTTATAACCAAATATGAACAGTGCTAGATGCTCGCACATTGCGTTACTTGATTTACTCATGTTTATTGGATATTATCCCATCCAAAAATTCACTTTGCATATGCGCTTGCGTAAAATAGTGGACGTTTGTGTTTATAAAATTCTTAAACACATTAGCGTCAATACTGGTCATATTTTGGTTTTGAACATTGGCATACACGTCATAAATTTTAAGACAAATTGCGGGACATTAAGCTCAATTGTCTTGTACTTTTGCCGATTTTCCGGGACATGTATACATATAGCGATATAGAAAGATATTTGCATTTTTGGTACGCATTTTTTCACATCGTAAATCGCTAAGTTCGAAAGCCATTCAAAATACACTAGATCAATTAATGTCAAATTAAACATTAGTACTTCTTTTACTAGATATCACAGCGCTTCCGTTAGTGGACGTCCGGGCGTAATTTACGCCCGAAAACGGCAGTCGTACGTCCATTATGCAAATGGTGGAAGTCCCTTGGACGTCCGATAATTCGCATGTACGCTATTTTTTAATACACAACACGTACAAATGTCAACAGTAAATCGGGTTATTCAGACTGTTAACTCCGCCTTAGAGCTACTGTTTTCACAAGCGAGTGGCCAATATTGATTTTTCCTGCTGTCAATCAATGTCTTCTTGGTAAGCGCATCAGCCATCAGTGCTCAGGCAACCGAATACACGCAGACCCCATGTGAAGCTGTATACAATAGACGCAGACCCCATGTGAAGCTGTATACAATAGCATTAGCGACCTCTGCGTTACGATGTGCGTATTCAGCAATCAAATTTTTGAGTCACACTTGAGGTACATGAAGTCTAATTTTCGCATGATTTCATATGTACACAAATACACAAGAAATGTTTATTTGTTGGCTAGAATTTTCGTAACTTTCCGTGAATAATAAAATCTGGAAATGATTTCGGATAACACGTTTGTTTATAGACCAGTTTGAATGTTATTGTGTAACATTTTAAATTCAGTCGTTGATTTGTCATAATTACTAAATATGAACAGTGCTCTATTTTCTCAAATCGCGTCATGTGATTAAGGCATGTTCAATGGGAATTCCCCAATCCCACAATTCAACTTGCGTAAAATGGCGGACGTCAATATTGTCCGTATTTTGGTTTTGAAAATAGAAATCGTTATTATACTGGATTATCGGGTAATACATGTGTAGATAGAGTTGGAACATGTACGTTTATTTAAAGTCTAAAATGAAATCAGGACTTCAAAATTTATGTCTGGGACGTCCAAAATTTTAGGCTTGGAAGTCAGGACTTCCAACTTTTAAAAGCTAACGGAAGCGCTGATATCATCAGGCTTTTTCCGCTCCATTTTGGGAAAAACGCCACACTGGAGTTTTGGGAATTTCGCGTCGTGAAAACCCCCATTTTGGGAAAAAAAATTAATCGCAAAATTGGCTCAATTGGGGAAAAATTATCGCATGTTAATAGTGTTTCTTATATTTCAAAGAAGCCTTTAACTGGTAAATAACAACTATTTGGATAACTTATTATTGAAATTTTACAAAATATCATGAACATGTGTGATAAGTGCAAGGTTTTTTTAATCTGAATTTGGGGAAAAGGCTTGGCCTTTTTTTAGGTGAAAAAAAATCGCGCGAAGCGCCGGATTTTGAGGAAAATAAGGAAAGTCTTAAATAATCATTAACATATTTTACAGTTTTTAAACAAATTCAAGGCAACAGATAATTCAATTATGCAATACTTTCTATTTTCTACACCGGATCAGGTCAACTTATATATTTTAAGGGTAAAAAAACAAACAAAAAAAACATTTTTTTTTTTTTTTTTTTTATTGGGAAATTTTTTTCAATTGGGAAAAAAACAACCAGATTTGCATTGGGAATGGGGGCTGAATTTCGGACCCGTGGCATAGGGCGGAAAAAGCCTGATCATACAAGCCAAATGTTTTTTGTGTTAGAAAAGAGGACCAAATTGCTTTTGTGTACATGTCACATCATCTGCAGGAAACGCGTGGATGAATCTGCTGGACGTTTTGACATGGCAAACGCAATTCAAATTCAATTATCATTTTATTGTTACTATTAATAGGGGTTTAGAACAAGACAGCAATTAACCTAGCGAGGATGACGATTTTATAATAATATGCTTAATTTTTTACTCAACCTCTTTGTCGGTTAAACGTGCCAACATAAACTGCCTTTAATTTTTACTTAACGATGTTGGACTTCAGATAAGTGAACAACTCCTTTGCCCTTACGCGGAGGCAGGTTTTTTTTCCCCACTTTTTGGGAAGATAGTCCATGGCTTTGGAATTAATTTTATCGGCATTTACATGAAATTGGGAAAATAAATTCATTAGCCTTTTTTTTCACACTAAAAGTCCACTGATTAGGGAAATACTAATTTTCATTTAACTCTTTATAATCATTCAAATTAAAAGAACAAAATCATATAATACTTGTTAGATGTAATTAATTAAAATTGAGATAAAATACGCATTAGACACTTCTTTCTAAAAAAAAATCTTCTTTTTTTTTTGGAAATTGGGAATTTTTTGCCACATTTTGGGAAAAAAGTATACTTTTGGGATTGGGAATTTCGGCTAAAAAATTGGGCCAAAACAAACCCTGGGAGGGAATTATAAAGTTGTATATTAAAGCCAATTAACACCCACATTAAATAATGAAGCCTTATTTGTTTGACTGCGAAAGTTCATGAGGCATTCAATAATGATAACAGGAGACCTGTTCATTGATCAATTTTGACACATATCGTAGTCACCTATTCTTGTCAGGCATTGCATGGAGACGCTGCGGATTAGTGGGAACACAGATCAGGGTTTTTTTTTTCCACTTTTTGGGAAGATAGCCCATGGCTTTGGAAATGGGAATTTATCGGCAATTTTCATGAAATTGGGAAAATAAATTCATTAGCCTTTTTTTCCACATGAAAAGTCCGCTGATTAGGGAAATACTAAATTTGATTTAACTCTTTATAATCATTCAAATTAAAAGGAAATAATAATATAATACTTTGTTAGATGTAATTGAATTAAAATTGAGATAAAATACACATAAGATTTCTTTCTAAAAAAAAAAAAAAAATTTTTTTTTTTTTTTTTTTGGCAATTGGGAATTTTTTGCCACATTTTGGGAAAAAAGTATACTTTTTGGGATTGGGAACATAGCCGAATTTCGGCTATAAAATCGGGCCAAAAAAAACCCTGCAGATAGAAGGCGCAGTTAAGCCTAAGATAAGGTACATGTATATATGGATTTTGTTAAACCCGGACATTTGACAGATCCGGGACTGCAGGACACGTTCTTCATTTCCTGGACAATCCCGGACAATTCGGGACGTATGGCGTGTATGACATTGAAATCCCAATTATACTGGACATTTCTTTGTTTGTGTTTTTTACACTTCTTTATTGATGAATTCCGATGGGGATTGTTGTCGACATTCCGGAGAGCAGGCAAGGGTAGGTGCGAACGAGGTCTTTTTTGCAGGTAACGGTAGGTGTGAAAGGGGGTCACTTTGCACTTCGTAATTGGCATATGTTATTGAATAAGACGCTAATTGACATTTGAAACACTAATTGACACTTGAGAACATGAAGATATGCATTTGCATTTTGTGTATAAATATTGAACGTTCAACAGTGGTGTACCTCAACAACTGTATCCCTGTCTCCCATGCGACATTCAAATTAACCGGTAATGCCCATTTATTTCCCCGAGGAAAAATCACACGATGTACACTAATTCTTATTTCTCCCGTTTTTCACGAAATGCACGTGGACTGTTAATCTTTTGCTAGAAAATTACAAAATTGTCAGAAAAATATCGTGCTATGCAACCCATGCTCCTAATCATAATGACGCTTCCTATTTTGAATGCTTAATAAGCTTTCCAATGCCCCGGATTATTGGATTATGCAATAGTAAAACTGCGGCCATTTTCGGTCCGATTTGGTGGTTTTATTGTCTTTAAATATTTTTTTCCCATGTTTGCATTAAAAAACAGCCTGCGCGCTATACACGGGAGCGCGCTATACGTGGAAACCTACGGTATCCAAAATTTTAAAAGCTAGTTGAAGCACTGGAGTGTCAGTCATAAGTGAGCACAGAACCTGGATATTTCACTACAAGGCATGTGAAAGAATATTAAAAAGATTTGTGCAATTAAGTACCAAGCTAGGTGTTTCACTAGTCTTTCCCAAAAATAAGTTCTGACCACTTTTTCGCTATGTACAAAGTGATACATGTTGATTAATCTGATCTATTGAAATAGTCAATTAAATTGATGTAACGGTAATACAGTTTATTGAATGATTATTATTATTATTGATTTATAAATTAAAATCCTTTAATAAACTGTATTACAAATTCCGAAATGCAAGCACTTACGGAAAACAGGGTTTGGATATGAGATTTCAGATACTTCAATAAACGCTCCCCAAACGTTAAGACTTTCAACAAAGACCCCACTGTACTCCACAAAAATGTTGCAGATTCACAGAATACATGAAATAACCATAAAAAGCATTGGTGCAATCGCTCAGTGGCTTTTAAACAAGAAGTGAAACGGAACTCTTTAGAAATAGGCACTCAACGGAGGATACAACACAGTATAGTAGTATGTAACCTTCCAATTGAGTAGAAACAGTTTTCAAAATGGAAAGCTTCAATTTCAGTCATTAAGAAGGGTATTTAACCAATTATCATCATACCAATAACATCTTTCAATCATAATCCTCTCGAGTATTAGGCCAAGGTTGCTCCGACATTTTCGAGAAAACAACCCGGAAGACAACGTTTTTTTACCGACCGGAAATAGGCCACAATCACGCAACCGAAATGAAGGAAAATAAGACACCACAAGACAGTAAAGGTATAAATTGTCTTGTTCCCGATCTTAAGTGATAGCAGAAGTGATTAAATGCAGGGCGTTTGTGAAACAGAAACTTAAGGAAAATATTTCGGTTAGATATAAATATTCAGTTTAAGTCCACACAAGAAATAACATAATCATGACACACTGTGAATAAATTAAAGATCACACTCAGAGGACAAAACGATATCGAGGAGCATGGGCATTTGTTTACAGACTGAATTAAATGGAGTGCTCTGTACACTTTCATATATGGCATTTGCACACAAAGTACGGGTTGTGTCCTTTGTTATATTTACCTATGGATGGCGCAAATAATGTTTTATTCATTAGTTAGTTTTTGATTTTACAACATTATTTTTTGTAACAGTCATTACAAATCATACATGAAACA